>NC_056736.1:647920385-648211731 GCF_019279795.1 Protopterus annectens
GTGCTCTCCGGGGCGGTCTTACGTTTTTAGCCCCTCTGAGGTACTGCTTTAGTAAGGGATGAGAAAATAAAGGAGGATCCGTGTTGTAATTTGCTGAAATGGCAGAGGCGTGGATCATAATTGATGAGAAGGACAGGCCTCTGTCCAGCATCTCAGTTAAGTATTGTAAAATCTGAGGAATGTTTGGAACAAGAGGGTCAAGGCTTTTTCTGAGTAAGCTTTCCTGATCTCCAAAATGACATCCATAACAGCTTTAGAGAGAGGTGTTGCCTGTTTGACTAATGTATCTGCCATGCAGCCAGGTTTAGGGTTTTGAGCTGACCGTGTAGGATCTGATTGTTTTGTTGAGTCAGAAGGTGTGGAATTTGAGGCAAAATCCATGTTGGGCCTTAAGCCAAGTTCCTTAAGATAGGGTACCAGTGCTGGCGTGGCCAGTCTGGAGCAATCAGGATCATCTGTGGTTTTTCTTGTCTGGCTTTTAGGAGTACCTTTGAAAGGAGAGGCAGTGGCAGGAAAGCATAAACTTTTAGGTTTTTCCAGCTGAACAGAAGAGCATCCACTTTCCATGCTTGTTTGTGATAAGTCCTTGTGCAGAATTTTTTTAGTTGGCAATTCAGTGGGGAGACAAAGATCTATGTCTGGGCATCCCCACTTTTGCATTACCATGCTGATGATTTGTGGATTCAATTTCCATTCGTGAGGGTCAATGATATTTCTGCTTAGATCGTCTGCCAGAGTATTTTTCTTTCCTGGCAGGAATTGTGCTTGCAGGTGCACTTGATACGTTAGAGCTGTGTTCCACAAGGTCATGGCTTGCCTGCATAGGGGATAAGAATGAGTGCCCCCTTGCTTGATTATGTACCACATTACTGTGGTGTTGTCTGTCTTTAGTAGTAATTGTCCTGGATGTAGAAGGTCCTTGAAAGCTGTTAGGGCATTTTGAACAGCCAACATCTCTTTTTGATTGACGTGAAGACGCATCTGGTCTGTGGTCCACTTGCCCTGAATGCATTTTCCTGCCATGTGTGCTCCCCAGGCGTAATCCGAAGCATCTGTTAGAGTTTGCCTGGCTGTGGGTTGGGTAAAAGGCTGACCCTTGTTTAGGTGACATGCCTGTGCCCACCATTAAAACTCCTGTTGTAGGCAGGGAATCATTGGTATTACTGCTTCTAAACTGTGAGTCTGTTGAGTCCAAACACTTTTCAGGTACCATTGTAATTTCAAAAAAACAAAACAAAAAAAGCCAGCAAAAGCTGGAATCAACACATATATTAATTTATTAAATATTCAAAGGTTAGAGGGAATAACCCTACTATCCAACAATATCCAAACCGGTTTCGGCTTCAAAAAGTCTTCTTCAGTGGATAAAAAGAAATAAAGAAACAACCAACAATACCTATATATAGTACATAGCTTGTAATATGAGAACAAATAAAGGCAGAACATTGGTCCCTCAAAATTGGTCATTAAGACCAGGTGGAAATAATGCTCCAAGTTTAACAATCCATTTTCGTTCTTTAAAATTAAGTAACTCATGCCAACCTAGCTTATCCCTGCATTTACCCCTGATACAATCAATAATAGTAAATTGAAAAGAAGCTGATTGATGCTTCAAAACATGTTTATATAGAGCATTATTCTGCCGTTTATTTCTTATATCGCTGAGATGTTCCCCAATCCTCAGACGAAACGGCCTCGAAGTTTGCCGCACATAAAATGCAAAACATGTGCAAGTAACCAAATAAATGACCCACTCTGTGCTGCAATTAGCCCAAAAATCAAAATTAAAAATCTCAGGAGTATTCCGACTACTGAACTCCCGGGTATTTTTGACCCGAATAAAATATGAACAGTGACTACATGGTATACATCCCAAAACCGGTCTCCCTGTTAAGGAAAACTGTGGAATCCTTAGAATCAGGAAAGGCCCTCTTATAATGACTAAATATTGAACCTAATGTTCGTCCTCTCCTAAAAGAGAATGAGCATCTGTCCCTTAAAAAAGGATACAATTTTTCATCTGCCATCAAGATATTCCAATGTTTGTGGATAATATTCATAAATCCCCTGGTATTTCATCCATAGGTGGTAACAAACCGGATCGGCTCATTAGAATGATCTTTATTCTTTGCCTTGTAACATAATAAATCTGACCTGTTTTGATTAGAGGTCCAGTTTTTAGCAAAACTAACTGTACCTGGACGATAACCTCTCTCTTTAAACCTACAAACAAGATCATCCCGAATAAGGGCAAAAGTATGTTGACTAGAGCATATCCTTCTAGCTCTAAGAAATTGAGATTTTGGGATGTTCTGGATGATATGTTGTGGGTGGAAGCTGGTAGCATGCAACAGGGAATTGTATTCAGGAAATTTTCTAAATAATACTGTGGACAAAGTGTCATCAGAATTTCTACTGATCTCAACATCTAGAAAAATCATCCTAGATTTATGATAATCTATCTTAATTCAATTCCCCATATATTATCATTAAGATAATCAACAAACTCTTTAAAATAAACCTCATCAGCCTTCCACACCAACCAACAATCATCCAGATAATGTCGCCAAATATCCATTTCACACATATAGATATTATGATTGGGGTCATAGATCATGACCTCCTCAATATAGGCCATGAATAGGTCTGCATAAATGGGTGCGAAAGACGCACCCATGGCCGTCCCTTTTATCTGCCAGAAACATTGTTCCTGGAAAAAAAAGACATTGCTGGTCAAAACATATTCTGCCAAACATACCAGGAAGGTGTTAAATCCCGGTTGATAAAGACCAGATCTACACAACCAATAATTCAAGGCCTGCAAACCCGCCCAATGTGGAATGTTAGTATATAGAGAGGTAATGTCCAGAGTACATAATAGCCAATGAGGCTCAAGTTGTGTATCATTAACAATATCCAAAAACTGAGTGGTATCCTGAATCCTTGCTCTGATGAATGAGAGCAAGGGTTTCAGGAAGTGTGTCAAATATTCAGATAATGGTTCAGTCAAAGACCCACGTCCCGAAACAATCGGTCTCCCAGGTGGGTTAGTGGCATCCTTATGCATCTTAGGCAGCAAATAAAAATACTGTCTTTTTGGAAAGGAAACAGTAAGTTGATTTTTATCAGCCTGTGTTATAATACCTTCCTCAACTGCCTGTGTCAAAAATTGTTCAATCTTACACTGGAAATGATGGGTGGGGTCCAGGAGCATAACCATATAGCATTTTTTATCCCCTAGTTGTCTCATGGCCTCCTTATCATATTTACCCTTATCTTGGACCACTACCGTCCCACCCTTATCAGCCTGTGTTATAACTATGTTCTTTTTATTTATAAGTTCATCCACACATCGCACTTCATCTTTGGATAAATTGTTATATGATACAAAATCCTTTAAATGACAATGTAAATCCTTCAAAACATTGTTTTGAAAAACCCCTACCAGATGAGTCATAGGTGGATTGAAAGATGATTTTTTAAATTTAAATCCATGAGGCAAAGAAGATGCATTATCCATATAAAACAATTTTAAATTTAACAACCGGCAAAAATTAGCCACATCCTGTGCCAAGGAATATTCGGGAACAAAAAAAACAGGAACTAAGTTTAATCCTTTATCAAGTATTTTAATTTGTGTATTAGTAAGCTCCACAGAGGAAATATTACGAACATTAGAGTTAACAATTAACGCTCTGTCATGAATTTCAAAAGGGCCTCCAAACCCTCCTTGGGTTTGTCTCTTCTTGTGTTTCCTCCCCCCCTCGTCTGAATCTGAACCCAGAGGGTGGGACAATTTTCTCCTCTTAGGATCAGGCGAGACATCAGAGTGATTTCCCTCCCCTTCCGTATTGGAGGATGTGTCCTCCCCTGATGTAAAACTAGAGGAGTCCAAGCTCTTCTTTAATATGGATTTTGGTCTCTTCCTCTTGGGAGTTAAAGGTCTGGCAATCTAAAGGAGACATTTCTAGATACATCAGACGGTTTCCCTCTCTCATAGTCACCTAGATCCCTATGACATTTTTTAAGCTTCTTTTCTTTCAAACCTTGTTCCAACCTGGATAAATCCATCGTTAATTGTTTAACCCATGATGAGAAGGAGCCACAAGCTTCATATTTGTTGGCCTCCAAACAAATATTCTCAAGTTCCTGAATCCCTGTCTGAACTGTACGTTCATAGAAATCCGCCAGGGCATCAACAAATTTAGAAGATGCTAGTTGTTGAATATGACCCCAGTCCTCTGTTAATTTCTCATCAATATTAAACACCAGGGGTTGCACTTTAACCCTTAGGCCCCGTGGGGTGATATTTTTACACTGATATGCCTTGAATAGGCGTAGATGCCAGACATTAGTCCGGAGAGCCTTCATATTTTTACTTAATGTGGTAAAAAAAAGTTTCACATAAAATATCTAAATCCAAATAAGCCCCCTCTACTGTATCAACCAAACCAGGGGCCCCTACACCAAAAATAGTTAACCCCTTGATTAACGGTGATAATGCCATAATGGGTTCCAAAAATATAAATATAATATGGTATAAACATATATGTATATATATATGTACAAAAATACAAATATATACACATAAAACCACCAATGGGTCAACAGTTAATCAAAAACAAAAATGAAAAATAGTGGTATATAAATACGGATATGTGTAAACAGCTCAAATTATTGGTTGGTATATAAAAAAAATAATATATACATACACTAATGGGACTACAATATGAAAACAAAAAACTATTTGACAAAGTCAAACGTTAAAAGGCAAATATACTATGATCAGTCCTTGCGATAAATATATCACAATACTGCGTACTTGCCCATATAATTCAATATGTTGTTCCAAAGGTCAGTTCGGGTCAGCCCTATAGTGGACCATAATCAATAAATACAATATTCAGCCCTTGCGATATAACCAAAATAGACCTAATCGCACTGCTGCTTATTGTCGTCCACAACGGCCAAACCCATCCAATATAAATGAACCAAGACACTATACAGCCCCAATATAGATATCAAATTGAATGGCTGTGTGTCAAGGAAATATATATCAACCAACATATGATAAGAATATTTAGCCTGAAACACATAACTCCCCATTCATATAGTACCACTTATTTAATGTATAGAAATATAGCTGTCCACCTAAAGGTGAAAATTGAAACTCTATAAAAAATATCGGAACCCAGAATGGACAAATATATTAAGGGAGCAAAAAATGATACCCCACCGAGTATAAACATGGAGATACATGTTTACCATAGAAAACATCCAAGAGGAATGAGATCAAAAAAACGAAATAACATAACACTGTACACATGCCTTATGTAGACTAAACCACATAAAACATTTTTCATAAATTTAAGGTGGTATGTAGAATCAAAAGTTTTATTGGCCACCCAAATAAGGTGAACATGAGAGGTTATCATCCAGGTACAGTTCGTTTTGCTAAAAATTGGGCCTCTAATCAAAACAGGTCAGATTTATTATGTTACAAGGCAAAGAATAAAGATCATTCTAATGAGCCGATCCTGTTTGTTACCACCTATGGATGAAATACCAGGGGATTTACGAATATTATCCACAAACATTGGAATATCTTGATGGCAGATGAAAAATTGTATCCTTTTTTAAGGGACAGATGCTCATTCTCTTTTAGGAGAGGACGAACATTAGGTTCAATGTTTAGTCATTACAAGAGGGCCTTTCCTGATCCTAAGGATTCCACACAGTTTTCCTTAACAGGGAGACCAGTTTTGGGCTGTACACCATGTGGTCACTGTTCATATTGTATTTGGGTCAAAAATACCCGGGAGTTCAGTAGTCGAAATACTCCTGAGATTTTTAATATTGATTTTTGGACTAATTGCAGCACAGAGTGGGTCATTTATTTGGTTACTTGCACATGTTTTGCATTTTATGTGGGGCAAACTTCGAGGCCATTTCGTCTGAGGATTGGGGAACATCTCAACGATATAAGAAATAAACGGCAGAATAATGCTCTATATAAACATGCTTTGAAGCATCAGTCAGCTTCTTTTCAATTTACTGTTATTGACTGTATCAGGGGTAAATGCAGGGATAAGCTAGGTTGGCATGAGTTACTTAATTTTAAAGAACGAAAATGGATTGTTAAACTTGGAGCATTATTTCCACCTGGTCTTAATGACCAATTTTGAGGGACCAATGTTCTGCCTGTATTTGTTCTCATATTACAAGTTATGTACTATATATAGGTATTGTTGGTTGTTTCTTTATTTCTTTTTATCCACTGAAGAAGGCTTTTTGAAGCTGAAACCGGTTTGGATATTGTTGGATAGTAGGGTTATTCCCTCTAACCTTTGAATATTTAATAAATTAATATATGTGTTGATTCCACCTTTTGCTGGCTTTTTTTTTGTTTTTTGGAAGTCCGTTGTTTAGCCGAGCAACTGCCACACGTGCACCTCTTCTACTTCCACCACTGTAATTTCCTCATATGCAGTCTGGCATATGGTATTAGCAGGATGCCATGAATCCCAGGGCCTGCAGAATTTTTCTTGCAGGGAGATGGGACTTTCTTGCCAGCAATTGAAAACATTGAGTTAGTTGAACTTGTTTGGCGTGAGGTAAGCCATCTGGGCCGTTGTATTTAAGCTGGCACCCAGGAATATAATCTGCTGCGAGGGCACTAGTTTTGACTTCTTTTCGTTTACTGTGTACCCTAGAGAAATTAGCAACCTTTTTACAAATGCCAGATGCTGTAGAAGAATGTCCTTTGTTTCTGCTTGAATGAGGCAGTCGTCCAGGTATGGATATATTTGAATTCCTTTTTGTCTGCAAAATGCAATTACTGGTGCCAGGCACTTTGTGAAGACCCTGGGCGCAGTAGATAAGCCAAAGGGCAGTGGAGAGAATTGGTAGTGCATTGTACCAGCTTTGAATCTGAGGTATCTTCTGCAATTTTGTCTGATAAGAACATGCAGGTATGCCTCTCTGAGGTCAAGAGTAACAAGCCAAGCCTTCTTGCCCAGCATGGGTAGAAGCTGCTGTAATGTCAACATTTTGAATTTCGGAATATCCAGGTAAGTATTCAGAATTGAAAGGTCTAGTATGGGCCTCCAGGCCTTGTCCTTTCTGGGGACCAGGAAGAGTCTTGAGTAAAATCCTTGTCCTTGTTCCTGTTGTGGTACTTTTTGAATAGCTCTCATGCCCATGAGGGCTGAAATTTGTTTTTGTGCCTCTGCCCATTGATTTTGTGGCAGGTCTGGCATTCCTTTTAGCCTTGGTAAAGTATGAAAGTGGAATCTGTAACCTTGAGACACAATATTCATGACCCATTTGTCTTGGGTGATTGTTTGCCAGTTTTGAGAAAAAAGTGCTAGTTTTCCCCCTAAGGGGGCTTCCAAAAGGGATGTGCTTGGAGTACGAAGGGAAAGTCACTGTGACAGTTTCCTGTAAGGTTGAGACTTGTCTTCACCACCTTTTGGGGTTGAGGTGCCCCACTGTCGTTGTCTGTTTGAGCCTTGGAGTTGAGGATCTGCCTCTTGGGTGTCTGTATCTGCCTCTCTGTGGCCTGTCTGACACTGGAAAGGACCAATTCTTTGTTGGCCAATTTCTGCTAAACCGAGGTGGCTGTACCTGTAAGAAATCCTTGACTGTTTGCATAGATTTAGCTTTATCCTCCATTTTCTTTAACACCTCTTCTGCCTTAACACCAAACAAAGTATCATGCTGTAAAGGAGCATCCAATAATTTTGCCTTATCATGATCAGGTAAACTTTTAGTTATGTACTTACCATAACTTCGGATGTATGGGATCCATCTCGCCTACATTCATAACTGATGGGTTCGGAGCCACTCGGCCAACTAGTATACTAGAACAAAGTCTCTTATTGGCTGGGCTACCCTCTATCCCAGGATGCACCACACCTGCTTCCCCAGATCTTGTTTGTTCGCTTTCATACTTACATGCAAACACAGAAAAAATACCAGTTACTCCAACCAACTAAAGTTATTCAAGAGAAGATCTCCAAATGGACCAACATTTCCTCTAAATCCAAATGGAAGGGGGAAAGGAGGGTGGGTACGAATGAATGTAGGCAAGATGGATCCCATACATCCGAAGTTATGGTAAGTACATAACTAAAAGATGTAATGGGATCCTATCTCGCCTACATTCATAACTGATGGGACAGCATCCCTAGCACCTAAATCCCGGGTGGCTCATTGGAAAACACACCTGAGAACTGTGGAACCAAAGGAAGCCCTGCCTCGAGAAGCCACATCTATTTTGTAATGAGAAATGAAAGTGTGCGGAGAAGTCCAGGTAGCCGCAGCACAAATATCATCTATTGATAATTTGGAGTGGAATGCTACAGAAGTAGCCATTGCCCTGGTAGAATGAGCCCTGACTGGAAAGGGAAGCTCTTTGTCAGCCTGCGAATAAATGAAACAGATGCAATCTTTAATCCATTTGGCTATGGAGGTTTTAGCCACTGGTTGACCCAACCTGTTTTTTTGCAAAGGACACAAACAGTTGATTTGACTTCCGCGTCTGAGTAGTCCTGTTCAAATAAAAACGCAGTTGTCTATGGACATCCAACTGATGAAAGATATATTCTGCGTTATTGGAGAATTTGGGAAAAAATACAGGGAGCTCTAGGGACGGTTGAATGCAGAAAGAAGATGCTACCTTTGGTAAAAAAGAGGGATTTAATTTAAGGGACACTATCTTTGTGAAAAATCAAATAAGGAGGATTAGAACAAAGAGCCTGGAGCTCTGAAACCTGCTTGGCCGAAGTTATGGCCACTAAAAAAGCGGTCTTCCAAGACAGGAATTTCATATCAGAGGTAGCTGCTGGTTCAAAGGGGCGGGCAGTTAAGGCAGCCAGGACCATATTTAGGTCCCAAGGGGGCACAGGATGAGATATCGGGGGCCTAAGGAGCCACGCCCTTTAAGGAAAGACTTGCAAAGCTTGTTTGCCATTAATGAAGGTTCAAAAGAAACATGAAAATTAGAGATGGCCGCTAGCTGAACCTTAATCGTGGAAACTGAAGAGCCCAACTGAAAGAGAGGCCAGGAAATTTAAGACCTCGGTACTGGGGCAGTAAGAGGGTCTATACCTCGTCGCTGTGCCCAAAGGGCAAACCTCTTCCATTGCTGGAATACAGTTTGATAGTGGAAGGTTTGTGAGAAGAGGACAAAATGTGGATAACCTCCGGAGAGGGAACTGTCCCTGACTAAGGATGGAAGTGGAGTAACCCGCAGCCAACCTCAAGGACCTGAGAGATGGGTGAGACTGTCCTGACTGATGAGTCAACAGGTCTGGCACTGGGTCCAGAAACCATGGACCTTCCACAGCATACCTCCGAAGGAAGGGGAACCAAACCTGACGAGGCCAGTGCGGGGCAATCAAAATCATGTCGCTCTCCAGGTAAATTGCCTTCTGTATCACCCTCGGCAGGAGGGGAACCGGAGGGAAGGCATAAAGGAGACCGGGGGGCCAAATGTGGGTTAGAGCGTCCCTGGGAATCTGTCCCTGAGAGAGAGTCAGAGTGAAGAACTCTCTGCACTTCGCATTGTGGGGCTGGCAAACAAATCGCAGCAAGGGAGACCCCATTTGGTGAAGATTTTCGCAGCCACTCTTTGGTTGAGGGACCACTCGTGGGGTAACAGGATAGTCCTGCTTAGTCTGTCCGCAATCACACTGGATTTCCCCGGGATGTGCGTTGCCATTAGGAAGCGGTTGGTAGCTACCGCCCAGTGCCAAAGTCTCATGGTTTCTCTGCACAGTGGGTAAGACCTGGTCCCGCCTTGCTTGTTTATATACCAAACTACCGACATGTTGTCGGATAGGATAGCAATCAGACCTTGCGGGAGAGCATGATGGAGAGCTTGTAGTACCAGTAGCACCACTCTCATTTCCAGGATATTGATGTGTAAATGCGCTTCCTGGGGTTGCCATGTGCCTTGGACAGACCTGTCCAGATAATGACCCCCCCCACCCTACCTGGGAGGCGTCCGTGGTCACAATGGCAACGGGGGAATGAAGGATAAAAGGTCGCCCCTGGTCGAGATTGGATCGGAGGAGCCACCAACGTAGATTTCGGCGGCAACTTTCCGTAATCATAACCAAGTGGTTCAAGGGAAGTTCCTGATAGGACCATTGAACCGAAAGTAGCCATTGCAGCACTCGCATGTGCAGTCTGGCTAAGGGGACTAGGAGAATAGTTGATGCCATCGACCCCAATACCTGCAGAATCAGATTGGCGGAGCTCTTGATAGGGGGAGGCAGGATCGAACTTGATTCTGCAAAACCTGAATCCTTTCTGCCGGTAAGAAGGCGCGCATCCTTCTTGTGTCTAACTCTGCGCCTATAAAGGTAATACGCTGAGATGGCTGTACCACAGATTTTTCCCAGTTGAAAGTGATTCCTAGGAAACGGCCCAAGCTGACTGTGGCCATGAGCAACTGAATTAGTAGATGCTTGGAGGTGGCAGTAAGGAGCCAGTCGTCTAGATATGGAAACACTTGGAATCCTAGACTTCTCAGGTGAGCAGTCACCACTGCCAGACACTTGGTGAACACCCTGGGGGCTGTGGTGAGACCAAAGGGCAGTGCTCGAAACTGGAAATGACTGTCTCCCAGGCGGAAGCGTAAATGACTCCTGGACTCTTGACTTATCAGAATGTGATAGTAAGCGTCCTTGAGATCTATGGAGCACATCCAGACATCCTTCTCCAATAGTGGGAGAATGGACTGAAGAGTGACCATTCGGAATTTGGACTTTTTCACAAGCGATTCAATGAACTGAGGTCCAAAATGGGCCTGAAGTCCCCTGTCTTTTTTGGCACCAAAAATAGTCTTGAGTAAGTTCCTGATCTGATCTGATTGGCGGGGACAGGCTGGATGACTCCTTTTTCTAGCAGCTTTGAAACCTCTATTGCTGCTTGATCCCGCTGACTGGGTGGCACGTCCGGGATTTCCCTGAAGGGAAGGGGGGGCTTGATGAAGGGAATGAGATAGCCTCCGGTAATAATCCGGAGCACCCACTGGTCGCTGGTAATAGCTTCCCAAGCCTGTGGGTGTTCCCAAGCGACCCCGACTGGCTCGGAGCTGCACAGTCGGGCACCAACTCAGGGACGGTGCGTAGGAGGAACCACGAAAGGAATCGTGGTCTCCAGAGTTCGGGGCCTCTGCCGCCTCTGGGGCGCTCTTCCCGAATCCCCTGCCTCTAGAGGGGATCACTGGGTGGAGTAGGGAATGACCTCTGAGTTTTCCTGAACCACATTTTCCCTCCTCTCTGGGCCTTGGGGTAAGGCCTAGAGGGAGCGGAAAACGGGCCCCAACGGCAGTCAAGGTCTTGCCCTCCTGCTCGCACTGAGTCAGTGTGTCCTTCACCTTGGGTCCAAACAAAGAGGACCCATCAAAGGCGTCGGAAGGAAGACTTGAAGGCCTCCGCAAAGGAACACAAGCTTAACCAGGCGTGTCTCCTAAGGGCCACGCCTGTTCCCGCTGCTCTACTCGCCCCCTCAGCCGCATACGAGATGAGCCTCATGGACGAGTTCACAATGGATGATAAGGTAGTCATCTGGGCGCCAACAGTGTGGGCTAACGCCTCAGGTAGATTACCTGTGAGGGACTCACCTAGCTCTTTAAGGAGGTCCCTTTGGAGCCCCTAGCTCTTTAAGGAGGTCCCTTTGGAGCCTAGTAAAATGACACAGGTAATTCAGCGACCGCAAGGTAAAGGCCGCTGTAGAAAGGGTATGCTTCATTACCTATCCATGCTCCTGGAATCCTTATTAGGAGGGTGGATAGGCGTTGAAGCCTCTGCCACGTCCTGCTGTGTGGCAGATGCCACCACCATCGCATCTACAGGAACTCCTTTCGTTAAAAATTCCTTTTGAGGGGGGACTGAAAGGAATTTGTTGGGTCTTGCAGGCACCGGTTCCACAGAGTCAGGGTGCTCCCAAGCCCTTGAGAAATTAAATCAAGTAACTCATCGAAGGGCGGAGACACCCAGGAGGCGGACGCTGGGCCCCAGGCCTTGAGGAAGACTGACTCCTCAGCGGAAGGGGTTTTGGCCTGCCAATCTCCTCTCTGTCTCAGAATCTCAAGGATATCCGAGAAAGAGACATCATCCGAAGATGATTTGGGGACCCTCCACATCATCGAGGTCAGTGTCAGATGTGATAGACTCATCTTGGGAGTCCATGTGCTTCCTCTTGCACAATTTCTTCCGTGGAGGCTCATCCGGCGGTTTGACGGACCCCAGAAGAAGGAACCCCCAGGGGTATCCTCAGGCCCTGGGACCCGCTGTCATGGGACTGCAACGCCAGAAGCACCAGTCTCTAGGTCTAGGGACGGTGAGATGGAAACCTGCTGAGCCGGCAAGGACATGGCCAGCGCTCCTCATGGCCTCAAAGGCAGGACCTCCAGACTCCATGGAGGTCACTGGCCGAGACCACGACGGCACTAGGAATCCCAGCAGCCGATGCTCGAGGGAAGACTAGGCACCGAGGCACCTAGCTCCAAGATGTTCCCCTCGCCCGGCTGAGGAAGTCAGTACCGAACCCGAACCCGAGGACAGGGTAGGAACAATGGTCGGAACCGATAAACTCGAAGGGTCTCGGTTCGACTGTACGGCTCCGCCTTGCTCCACCATCACCGACTCCAACGGCTCCGAGGAAGTTGGAGGAGGAATCAACTTCGAGGGGGATTGGCTCGGGGCGAATGGGCTGGAGCCGAGACCATTTTTGCAAAAACCGGAGACTGGAAAAGCCTCTGAATAACTCTATCCAAATCCGAATCAGATAATTTGGAGGATCTAAAGGAAATAGAAAGGGGCCGAGACGACTTCTCTCTCAGCTCCGACAAGGTAGGGGACCGGCTCCGAAAGGGCTCCAACACTATCGGCGCCGGATCCGACACAGTATGAATAAGATCGGCGCCAAAGGAGCTTTCGGAGCCGAGGGGGAAGAGTCTGAGCTGCACACCTCCATCGGCTCTGAGACCAATGGAACCGAGGGAGGTGATTCGCCTCTCGATGCTCCAACCTGCGGCTCAAACTAATGGAGCCGAGGAAAGAGGCATCGAGGCAGACCCTTCGACCTTCGGCTCCGAAGTCAGTGGAGCCGAGGAAGAAGAGGTCGACTTATGCTTCTTAGTAGTTGGCTCCGACGGACTGGTCGGAGCCGGCGATACCCTTTTTAGAAGCAGTAGCAGAAGATGAAGCCAAAGAGTCCTCAAAGGAGGGCTTAATAAGGCCCTTTAGGATTAATTTATTTTTACGTTCTTGGAGAACCCTAGCGGAAAAGGCATGGCACACACTACATGTCTCTTGCAAATGCTTTGGCCCTAAACAATAGCATAAATGGCATGACTATCCATGATAGACATTTTATAAGTGCACTTAGTGCACTTTTTAAAACCAGATTTCTGCTCTTTAGCCATTTTCACCAACAACTGATGGAATAGTGGAACAATCTAACTGCCACACAAAAAACAGTACTTCACCAAAACTTTAAAAGCGAGAATAGCAAGCCCTCTGAACACAAGCTTTACCTCACAAGGAGAACAACAACAAAGGGAACACAACAACGGGCAAAAGCCCTCTAACATAAATGGGCTTTACCTGGAGAAGAAAAGGAATAAACACAGACAACACACTCACTCCAGTAAGAAGGGCAAAGGCCCTCTAACTTAAACGGGCCTTGCCCGAAGTACCAACAGATACAAAAATGCCAATAACAATACACAAACTTAAGAATAGCTGTTAAAACAGCTGTTGATTGAATTTATAAGGAAACCCCAGGTCAAAAGACCAGAAAAAAGAAGAAAATAAACTTAGCTCCAGCCAAGTCGTGACCACGTCTAGCTTGATAAAGCGGCAAACGAGATCTGGGGAAGCAGGTGTGGTGCATCCTGGGATAGAGGATAGCCCAGCCAATAAGAGACTTCGTTCTAGTATACTAGTTGGCCGAGTCGGAGCCGATGGATCGGCTCCGAACCCATCAGTTATGAATGTAGGCGAGATAGGATCCCATTACATCTTTGTTCTTTTAACCAAGCATGTCTTCGAATCACAGAACCTGTAACTGCGGCTCTACAAGAGGCCTCTAAAGAATCAAAACCACATTGCAGACTATGTTTTCCCACCTGTTCAACTGCATGCAATAAATCCTGCATTTCTTTACAATCAGGAGCTCCTGAGCTTGCAAGCATCTTCTGTTTTAACTGAGCCATTAAATATTGTTGGTACTTAAGCATGTGAAACTGGCAATTTAAAGCTCTTACTGCTAAAGTTGCAGAAGTGTATACTTTCTTCCATCTATCCAAAGCTCTGGAATCTCTGTCAAGAGGGTACTGGATTTTTTGCAATGGAAGCCTTAACCCCTTTTGGACCCTGGGAAATAGTTTCTGGATCAGCAGAAGGGTTTTTGTAAAGAAACTTGTGAGAGTCAGGGACTCTATAATACCTATCTGGCTTGGCTGGAGCAGGGGGCAGAGAGTCAGGAGATAAACTGGATTCAGAGAACACATCATCCACAATATCTAGCATTGGTGGACTAGCCAGGGGCCTGTGTTGAGGAAATCCCTGAGCCTTTTCTTGGATTCTGAGTAATCCTGGCTTTCCCAATGGAAATGTTCCCTCATGGTATATAGTTTCCCCAAAAGAATAATCCTCAGGAGGAGAGGCTGAAGGGATAGATTCCTCAGCATCAGAGTCCTCATAGGGGGGTAAAGAGTATCCCTGGTCTGAAGAGGAGTCAGAGGAAATGGAAACCTGATCAGAGGAGTCATAGTCTGTATCCTGCCTAGGCCTTTTCTCAGGAGGGGGATGGGACCCCCTGATTAGAGTAATGAGGTGTTTGGCCATTTTAAGCATCTGTTTCTTAGGCATGGAGGACTGTCCAGGAGAATGCTGTACTTGTTTCTTTGTCTTTGTTTTGGCTGTTGTTTTAATGGTAAGTTGTGAAGGTCTGAAAACACCCTCAGAAGCCGATGCCTGCTCAGCGGCTCCAGACCCATCTGAGGGATTAGTTTCCGTAGGCCCAATACCTTGAGTTTCCAGAGGGAGTCGAAGCAGCCTGTGGCTCTGAGGTAGCGGGTGTCATGGACTGCGAAAGTGCCTCACTGAGAACTGGCGACTGGCCTAGAAGAGGTTTTGTCGTCTGTTTTGGACCTGGGATGCCTGTCTTTATCCTTGTCTTTGTGTTTTTTTGGTATTGAGGTTGTCGGCTGATCTCACGGCATCGTATAATTGAATCTTCAACCAAAGCAGTGCAAAGCAAAATCAAAACGTCTTTTTATAGTGCGTTTGTTAAATCTAGCACAAAACCGACAACTAGTGACGTCGTGATCAGGGCCTAGGCATGGAATACAGTAAGAGTGGAAGTCCTTATGAGGTATTTGCTTTCCTCAAGAAATACAATTATTAACTTTTTCTGACATCGGTCTGAGGCAAGAAAAAAGTTTCCCCAACGGGGTACTTAGCTTTCTTGAAGACTTTGGATCTGAAATTCGACTTCGAAAATCTCAAGAGTCGGCCGACCGGCACTTGCAAACTTCTTCTGCTTCGGGCACCGTGCGGCAAGAAAGACTGAAGAAAATGGCGTCGGATGCATCTTATATACCCCTGGCGCACTGACGTCAGGGAAGAAGCGACAGCAACGGCCGGACCAAGACTTTGGAACTCAGGCAGACTCGGGTCCGCCTGACGCAGGATAACCCAAGTGTAATGACTGCAGCAGTGTAACACGATGAACATCTAAAGAAAGTGTCTGAGTCAAATCTGAACCCATTGGTTGAGAAATGAATGAAAATGACAATATCATACCATCCAGATTTTTGCCTGCTTGTGGTCTGTACTGCATAAAATTTGTGGTGTTCTGGCAAATCACTGAGGACTGAAGTCATTAAATAATGACAGACAATTCAGTTTCAGACTTAATATGCTTCAGAAAATGCACACAATGTAAAACCTATTATTCTACCAACTTCTTAAGTTTATAAGGGTAATAATTAAAATGTGTCCCTATTTCGGGGCTCTCCATAACATTTGGATTTCTCCAGATTTCTTGTTCTGAGAGGTTGAAAGGTATGCTTATATGGTATTTCAGCTGTGTCCATACTGATCATTTGCATTGCTTTGAAGTGTTTGCTAGCATACATACACTGTGGCAAGCTAAATCAAACATATGGCAATGGACTCAAGTCATATGACATATCACAGCCTACTTATCTGTGTGCTGACGTTTTTATGAATATATGGCTTCATTATGCAGATCTGTCCCTGGCAAAGGTCTGCTCAACATCAGCATTTTTGCATATCTAACTTCCATCGGGCCACACAATACAATTCAGACCTACAGTCACATTACTGTTCTTTCTGAATACAACCCTCCCCCATAAATTGCCACAGAATACAGAATGAAATAATGATGTGTCTACAATGAAGTTTTTATATCCTGTAGTTACAATGGTAAGTAAAACCTTCTCTTCTGGACCATCCTTCTTTACATAAGCACTCCATCAGAGTGAATATCTCACAGCATATACACCATATGTCTCCCGGTTTTAAATGTGGAATAACATTTTGCATGATACAAAAAAAGTCAAGTTTACAGGACAGAATTTTGCATTTTAAAAAATTCCGTTTTTGACATTCAGGGAAAAATAAATGTTACTAGCCAAACATTTTTACCTTTGCCAATTCTTCTTCTATAACATCACTTCTCATCTGAGCAGCATCCAGCTGTGTATAAAATCTAGCACCAATCATGGGCATGATGTCATTCACACTGCGAAGTCTATTTTGGTCGGTTAGTAAATACCTAAAATACAAAAGACAATTTACTTAAAGTTATAGTTCTTTGCAACTAATATCTGCTTCTATTTGGCACATTTCTGAAAGACTTCAAGACAAATCATCAACACATGACTGTGAGGACCTTGTGCAGCATGTCATACTTTTTAGGATACCTATTTGAAAGTCATCCCAGCATGGTATCTTAAATTAATAATGGATGCTAGTAGCTTGTCCACAGTGATTACGCTTACACATGCATAAACATGCTAGTGTGTTCTGGGGTGTATCTGACTGATGGAGTTAAAACAATAATGGAAAATTACACTTTCCTCTGTACTTACCTCATCAACTTGCATTTCAAAGGAACCTCAAATATTGTTGAAACACATGAGTACATCCTTCTTGCACCCACTTTCATGGCTATTCTTAAAAATGCAACTTCCTATACCTGGGGTACAAGGTCTACTTTGGTCTTTCCTCTGTACATCACATGATCATCCAGAGGCCCTCTGCAGAGTAAAACACCCCAGTACATCATTCTTTGTGCCCATAATGACAATTTTGATACATGCATGATGATTCTGATGTACACATATGTACAAATATATAAAACCAGCTGCATGGACATGAGGTTCCCAATAGTATCGGACTAATGGAGTTGAATGTTAATAGGCACTCAACATATCAGATGACTGCAGTGGGTGGAACAGCCAATTACATCTTTCTTGTGCCCAATCTCATGGCTGTTCTTAAAACTACAACCTCCTGCACCTGGACTAAAGAGCATGTGTCTTCAGGAGCCCCATTTCTTGTTCATAGATGTATATAGGGTAACAGCTGCAAGAAAACTATTACATGAAATAAGACTGACCTTTGTTGAAGAGCTCGGCCAGACAGGTAAGGACCAAGGGGAGGTTGACTATTAAAGGCTGCTGGCCTTTGGTCTGGTACCAAAAATAAATCTTTTCCATTTTGAGATCTATGATTTTGTAGTACTGGGTTTTCTGGCCTCTTAAAATAGTTGAGACATCCTTTTCTAAGGGCTGGCTCTGAGGAATAAGTATTATATCTTTCAGGCTGCCAAATTCACTGTGTGTATGTTGGGGTATATGGTAGCTTCTTTGTTCTGTGTCAAGAAATCTCCTTCTTGGAGAAGCAGCCAAAGTTCTTCTAGGCCCATGTTGTGTAACACAGGGAATAAATGCTGACAGCCAGAAGGGTGCAATCAAGATCACCCTTGGCACTTCCCTGATCTTTATTAGTAACATGAGGATGAAAGCTATAGGAAGGAAGACATATAGAAATAGACTTGTCCATGGGAAGGTGTGGGAAGGAGAAGTAAAAGTGATCTGTCCTCCAAGTCCTGTTGCCTGTGGTTCTTGAAAACTTTAACTACCTATTTTCTCTGGAGGCTGACATGTCTACTTTTGGCACATCCCATTTTTCTGTGACTTCTGCAAGATGTACTTTTAGCACCCAGGCCTACAATCCCATCTCTTCTGCCACCTCCCAGAGCTGCATAGCTAGATGGCAGACTGGGTACCTGTCTGATTATGTACCACATCATTGTGGTGTTGTCTGTTTTATCAAAGGGTACCTGATGTCCATTACATTTTCAATACCATTGTGTTCCTCCACAGTGCCATCATTTCTGTTTGGCTGATGTGAGGAACAGAGGAAGAATGGTTCCTGCTGGTCTCTGACAGGGGATTGTGTATGGGACTTCACAGAGTGGTCTGACTGCAGTTTTGTTGATAACTTCTTCATGACCTTTCTGCACACCTTGGCTTTCTGCGTCCAAGTAAGAGGAGACAACAGCAATTATACTGAACCCATAAACATCTGGGTCAATAATACTACTTAGGAAGCAGCTTGAGACTAGTGCTACTCTTTCTTCTGGGTAGAGAAGCAAAGAGCATTTAAATCATTTTAGAGTACTGTTATTTTTAACATTACATTTAAACTGTTGAATTCTGCATTTCTGCCTATTTTAAGTGTTTCTGCTAGATGTAATGTGTAAGCTGATTATTTCCTGAACTTTCAGCTTGGATTACTATTTAAGATGATTTACTGTACTTTCCAGCTCAAATCAGTCATTTAAGCTTAGAAGAGTTACGTATACACTAGTGGCAGTGGAGAATAACCTGGTCTTATTCTATGATTGGCCAGAGGGCTGTTTTGCTTGTCTATTGAGTTTCTAAGTCTGTGCTTGCATGAGGCTTTGCATCACACAGCTGTGCCCTGCACCCTGCACTGATGCAAGCACTTAGAAATGCAATTTTTCTATAAAACTACATAAGAAATTTCCTCAGTACTTAGTTGCACAAAGACCAAATAGTCTGCTTGTTGAGGAGCACTACACCATGAGTTCAGTCTTCCTCTTGATTCTTACCCAACTAGCCAGCTAGAAACCCTTCTTGTACCATCCCTTTGTAGACCAAATAGTAATGATTTTTAACCATGGCTATACACTTTCCTACCATCTTCTACAGCCACTTTGGGGGATACAGGTGTTCTGAGGTAATGTAACAATTATCTAATGTTTATTAACAACTTAATTCTCAAATTGATACCATGTGAGAAATGTAGTTATACAATGCCGTGGGAATCAAGGCACTCGTATACAAGCACTTATAATACCAAACAGGTTGTCAAAAAAGCACACTACAACCATAACACACATTACGGACTAGATATGCTGACATTCTTAAATGCAACTTCCTAAACCTCAAACAACTCTCAGATATTGCACTTACAATAAGTATTCTCAGCAACTCAAAAGCCCTCTACTAACACCTGCCATGACACACAGTCACATCTCATGGCATCTCAGCTTCTAAGCCCATAAGGCAAACCACTACATAACCCAATATGTTACAGCCAAGGAGACTCCATTGTGAGACACACAAATGTCCCATTCACCAGGCTAAGTAAGAAGGTTAGGGGTCAGTTCAGGCACGGGATCTGCCTGCACACACACAGGTCAGTTGAACCACACCAATATTACTCAGTCATAGTCCATGGGTGCAGACAACCCAAGACATACCTCCTTAGACTATCTGAAGAAAGACATGATGGATCTCTTGGACTGTGTGCCCAACCCAGTATGAGAATAGTAGTGAGCAGCATTCTACCTTCTACAAGATGATGCCACAACATGACAGAAAATAAGTGACAAATAAATGACAATTTCTGGTGTAATTCGAAGGGAGTAGACTACCTGATGGCCTGGGAGGATATGGTTGACAAACCAAGCTGCCTGCAAGAGATGGTCTGCACCTGTCCCCTCTTGGCTTTTGAATACTGGCTAAAACCTTGGCCAACTCCAGAGTGCCTTTTTTGGGCATTGTCAACCTGATAAACCTTCTGACATTGCAAAATCAACCCAAGAAAATCTAAATGTGCTACTGCTCAATGCCAGATGTCTAAACAAGAAACTCCACTCCTGCAATCTCTTCTCATCCCAGAGAATGTAGACATCTGTACAATTACTGAAACATGGTTCAATGCTGAGGACAGCATTCTGCAGCAGTGCAGAGCTATAATGCCTTCCACACAATTAGACCAGATACTGCACAGGAAGGGACAAATGGTGCAGGTATCTCAAGTTACATCAAAACAAACACATCAAGACTTGTGAAATAGTATGACTTGCTTGAGCTTCTCCAACTCCAGATTACCATAGGCAAACTCCATACCATATCATTGCAAGCTATAAATTTACCCAGGAAACCAGTAACATACTGAAACGTACTGCAGACACTCCCCATTCAACTTGACACCATATTCATGGGCAACTAACTACCCACTATACACTGAGAATCATACACAACCTAAACATGCATACCCAGAGAATCCTGGACTTTGTAAACACAAACACCCTGCATCCAGCTAGTCTGTACACCCACTAGGGGTGCTGACATCTTTGACATGGTCCTCACAAACATGGGAGAATGTTGCATCCATCCCCCAGTGTACTGTCCTCACTGGTCAGGTCAAATCATAAAGCTATCTCCTTTTAAATAAAAATAAAACCTAGGACCTCAGCTAATCCTGAACTTTAGAAATTATTTTAAGGCAACACTCTGCTATTAAGTGACACACTGGCAAAATTTAAAGCCTATGAGGAATTGTTCAAGAAAACCCTGTACAATCATGTTAAATGGCTACATAGAGAACTATACCTAACAGGAATAAGCAAAGGACAAGCTCAAACCAAGCTACCCTGGTAGAATACCAACATCAATAGGTTGTAAAACAAAAGGAAGAAAGTCATGGCAAAAATTAAAAGTGCAATTGTCGTATGCCTCTCTGAGGTCAAGAGTAACAAGCCAAGCCTTCTTGCCCAGCATGGGTAGAAGCTGCTGTAATGTCAACATTTTGAATTTCGAATATCCAGGTAAGTATTCAGAATTGAAAGGTCTAGTATGGGCCTCCAGGCCTTGTCCTTTCTGGGGACCAGGAAGAGTCTTGAGTAAAATCCTTGTCCTTGTTCCTGTTGTGGTACTTTTGAATAGCTCTCATGCCCATGAGGGCTGAAATTTGTTTTTGTGCCTCTGCCCATTGATTTTGTGGCAGGTCTGGCATTCCTTTTAGCCTTGGTAAAGTATGAAAGTGGAATCTGTAACCTTGAGACACAATATTCATGACCCATTTGTCTTGGGTGATTGTTTGCCAGTTTTGAGAAAAGTGCTAGTTTTCCCTAAGGGGCTTCCAAAAGGGATGTGCTTGGCGTACCCAGGCAAAGTCACTGTGACAGTTTCCTGTAAGGTTGAGACTTGTCACCACCTTTTGGGGTTGAGGTGCCCCACTGTCGTTGTCTGTTTGAGCCTTGGAGTTGAGGATCTGCCTCTTGGGTGTCTGTATCTGCCTCTCTGTGGCCTGTCTGACACTGGAAAGGACCACCTTTGTTGGCCAATTTCTGCTAAACCGAGGTGGCTGTACCTGTAAGAAATCCTTGACTGTTTGCATAGATTTAGCTTTATCCTCCATTTTCTTTAACACCTCTTCTGCCTTAACACCAAACAAAGTATCATGCTGTAAAGGAGCATCCAATAATTTTGCCTTATCATGATCAGGTAAACTTTTAGTTATGTACTTACCATAACTTCGGATGTATGGGATCCATCTCGCCTACATTCATAACTGATGGGTTCGGAGCCACTCGGCCAACTAGTATACTAGAACAAAGTCTCTTATTGGCTGGGCTACCCTCTATCCCAGGATGCACCACACCTGCTTCCCCAGATCTTGTTTGTTCGCTTTCATACTTACATGCAAACACAGAAAAAATACCAGTTACTCCAACCAACTAAAGTTATTCAAGAGAAGATCTCCAAATGGACCAACATTTCCTCTAAATCCAAATGGAAGGGGGAAAGGAGGGTGGATAATGAATGTAGGCAAGATGGATCCCATACATCCGAAGTTATGGTAAGTACATAACTAAAAGATGTAATGGGATCCTATCTCTACATTCATAACTGATGGGACAGCATCCCTAGCACCTAAATCCCGGGTGGCTCATTGGAAAACACACCTGAGAACTGTGGAACCAAAGGAAGCCCTGCCTCGAGAAGCCACATCTATTTTGTAATGAGAAATGAAAGTGTGCGGAGAAGTCCAGGTAGCCGCAGCACAAATATCATCTATTGATAATTTGGAGTGGAATGCTACAGAAGTAGCCATTGCCCTGGTAGAATGAGCCCTGACTGGAAAGGGAAGCTCTTTGTCAGCCTGTAATAAATGAAACAGATGCAATCTTTAATCCATTTGGCTATGGAGGTTTTAGCCACTGGTTGACCCAACCTGTTTTTGCAAAGGACACAAACAGTTGATTTGACTTCCGGCCTGAGTAGTCCTGTTCAAATAAAAACGCAGTTGTCTATGGACATCCAACTGATGAAAGATATATTCTGCTATTGGAGAATTTGGGAAAAAATACAGGGAGCTCTAGGACGGTTGAATGCAGAAAGAAGATGCTACCTTTGGTAAAAAGAGGGATTTAATTTAAGGGACACTATCTTTGTGAAAAATCAAATAAGGAGGATTAGAACAAAGAGCCTGGAGCTCTGAAACCTGCTTGGCCGGGTTATGGCCACTAAAAAGCGGTCTTCCAAGACAGGAATTTCATATCAGAGGTAGCTGCTGGTTCAAAGGGGCGGCAGTTAAGGCAGCCAGGACCATATTTAGGTCCCAAGGGGCACAGGATGAGATATCGGGGCCTAAGGAGCCACGCCCTTTAAGGAAAGACTTGCAAAGCTTGTTTGCCATTAATGAAGGTTCAAAAGAAACATGAAAATTAGAGATGGCCGCTAGCTGAACCTTAATCGTGGAAACTGAAGAGCCCAACTGAAAGAGAGAGGCCAGGAAATTTAAGACCTCCGGTACTGGGGCAGTAAGAGGGTCTATACCTCGTCGCTGTGCCCAAAGGGCAAACCTCTTCCATTTGCTGGAATACAGTTTGATAGTGGAAGGTTTGTGAGAAGAGGACAAAATGTGGATAACCTCCGGAGAGGGAACTGTCCCTGACTAAGGATGGAAGTGGAGTAACCACGCAGCCAACCTCAAGGACCTGAGAGATGGGTGAGACTGTCCTGACTGATGAGTCAACAGGTCTGGCACTGGGTCCAGAAACCATGGACCTTCCACAGCATACCTCCGAAGGAAGGGGAACCAAACCTGACGAGGCCAGTGCGGGCAATCAAAATCATGTCGCCTTCCAGGTAAATTGCCTTCTGTATCACCCTCGGCAGGAGGGGAACCGGAGGAAGGCATAAAGGAGACCGGGGCCAAATGTGGGTTAGAGCGCCCTGGGAATCTGTCCCTGAGAGAGAGTCAGAGTGAAGAACTCTCTGCACTTGCATTGTGGGGCTGGCAAACAAATCGCAGCAAGGGAGACCCCATTTGGCAAAGATTTTCGCAGCCACTCTTTGGTTGAGGGACCACTCGTGGGGTAACAGGATAGTCCTGCTTAGTCTGTCCGCAATCACACTGATTTCCCCGGATGTGCGTTGCCATTAGGAAGCGGTTGGTAGCTACCAGTGCCAAAGTCTCATGGTTTCTCTGCACAGTGGTAAGACCTGGTCCCGCCTTTGCTTGTTTATATACCAAACTACCGACATGTTGTCGGATAGGATAGCAATCAGACCTTGCGGGAGAGCATGATGGAGAGCTTGTAGTACCAGTAGCACCACTCTCATTTCCAGGATATTGATGTGTAAATGCGCTTCCTGGGGTTGCCATGTGCCTTGGACAGACCTGTCCAGATAATGACCCCCCCCACCCTACCTGGGAGGCGTCCGTGGTCACAATGGCAACGGGGGAATGAAGGATAAAAGGTCGCCCCTGGTCGAGATTGGATCGGAGGAGCCACCAACGCAGATCTCGACGGCAACTTTCCGTAATCATAACCAAGTGGTTCAAGGGAAGTTCCTGATAGGACCATTGAACCGAAAGTAGCCATTGCAGCACTCGCATGTGCAGTCTGGCTAAGGGGACTAGGAGAATAGTTGATGCCATCGACCCCAATACCTGCAGAATCAGATTGGCCGGAGCTCTTGATAGGGGGAGGCAGGATCGAACTTGATTCTGCAAAACCTGAATCCTTTCTGCCGTAAGAAGGCGCATCCTTCTTGTGTCTAACTCTGCCTATAAAGGTAATACGCTGAGATGGCTGTACCACAGATTTTTCCCAGTTGAAAGTGATTCCTAGGAAACGCCCAAGCTGACTGTGGCCATGAGCAACTGAATTAGTAGATGCTTGGAGGTGGCAGTAAGGAGCCAGTCGCCTAGATATGGAAACACTTGGCATCCTAGACTTCTCAGGTGAGCAGTCACCACTGCCAGACACTTGGTGAACACCCTGGGGCTGTGGTGAGACCAAAGGGCAGTGCTCAAACTGGAAATGACTGTCTCCCAGGCGGAAGCGTAAATGACTCCTGGACTCTTGACTTATCAGAATGTGATAGTAAGCGTCCTTGAGATCTATGGAGCACATCCAGACATCCTTCTCCAATAGTGGGAGAATGGACTGAAGAGTGACCATTCGGAATTTGGACTTTTTCACAAAGCGATTCAATGAACTGAGGTCCAAAATGGGCCTGAAGTCCCCTGTCTTTTTTGGCACCAAAAATAGTCTTGAGTAAGTTCCTGATCCGATCTGATCGGCGGGGACAGGCTGGATGACTCCTTTTTCTAGCAGCTTTGAAACCTCTATTGCTGCTTGATCCCGCTGACTGGGTGGCACGTCCGGGATTTCCCTGAAGGGAAGGGGGGGCTTGATGAAGGGAATGAGATAGCCTCGTAATAACTGAGCACCCACTGGTCGCTGGTAATAGCTTCCCAAGCCTGTGGGTGTTCCGCAAAACGACCCCCGACTGGCTCCGGAGCTGCACAGTCGGGCACCAACTCAGGGACGGTGAGCGTAGGAGGAACCACGAAAGGAATCGTGGTCTCCAGAGTTACGGGGGCCTCTGCCGCCTCTGGGACGGCGTCTTCCCGAATCCCCCCCCTGCCTCTAGAGGGGGATCACTGGGTGGAGTAGGGAATGACCTCTGAGTTTTCCTGAACCACATTTTCCCTCCTCTCTGGGCCTTGGGGTAAGGCCTAGAGGGAGCGGAAAAACGGGCCCCAACGGCAGTCAAGGTCTTGCCCTCCTGCTCGCACTGAGTCAGTGTGTCCTTCACCTTGGGTCCAAACAAAGAGGACCCATCAAAAGGGGCGTCGGCGAAGGAAGACTTGAAGGCCTCCGCAAAGGAACACAAGCTTAACCAGGCGTGTCTCCTAAGGGCCACGCCTGTTCCCGCTGCTCTACTCGCCCCCTCAGCCGCATACGAGATGAGCCTCATGGACGAGTTCACAATGGATGATAAGGTAGTCATCTGGGCGCCAACAGTGTGGGCTAACGCCTCAGGTAGATTACCTGTGAGGGACTCACCTAGCTCTTTAAGGAGGTCCCTTTGGAGCCCCTAGCTCTTTAAGGAGGTCCCTTTGGAGCCTAGTAAAATGACACAGGTAATTCAGCGACCGCAAGGTAAAGGCCGCTGTAGAAAGGGTATGCTTCCCGTACCTATCCATGCTCCTGGAATCCTTATTAGGAGGGTGGATAGACGTTGAAGCCTCTGCCACGTCCTGCTGTGTGGCAGATGCCACCACCATCGCATCTACAGGAACTCCTTTCGTTAAAAATTCCTTTTGAGGGGGGACTGAAAGGAATTTGTTGGGTCTTGCAGGCACCGGTTCCACAGAGTCAGGGTGCTCCCAAGCCCTTCGAGAAATTAAATCAAGTAACTCATCGAAGGGCGGAGACACCCAGGAGGCGGACGGCTGGGCCCCGAAGGCCTTGAGGAAGACTGACTCCTCAGCGGAAGGGGTTTTGGCCTGCCAATCTCCTCTCTGTCTCAGAATCTCAAGGATATCCGAGAAAGAGACATCATCCGAAGATGATTTTGGGGACCCCTCCACATCATCGAGGTCAGTGTCAGATGTGATAGACTCATCTTGGGAGTCCATGTGCTTCCTCTTGCACAATTTCTTCCGTGGAGGCTCATCCGGGCGGTTTCGGACGGACCCCAGAAGAAGGGAACCCCACGGGGTATCCTCAGGCCCTGGGACCCCGCTGTCATGGGACTGCAGTACGCCAGAAGCACCAGTCTCTAGGTCTAGGGACGGTGAGATGGAAACCTGCTGAGCCGCAAGGACATGGCCAGCGGCTCCTCATGGCCTCAAAGGCAGGACCTCCAGACTCCATGGAGGTCACTGGCCGAGAGACCACGACGGCACTAGGAATCCCAGCAGCCGATGCTCCGAGGGAAGACTAGGCACCGAGGCACCTAGCTCCAAGATGTTCCTCGGCCCCGGCTGAGGAAGTCCCGCACCGAACCCCGAACCCGAGGACAGGGTAGGAACAATGGTCGGAACCGATAAACTCCGAAGGGGTCTCGGTTCGACTGCACGGCTCCTTGCTCCACCATCACCGACTCCAACGGCTCCGAGGAAGTTGGAGGAGGAATCAAGCCGAGGGGGATTGGCTCGGGCCGAATGGGCTGGAGCCGAGACCATTTTTGCAAAAACCGGAGACTGGAAAAGCCTCTGAATAACTCTATCCAAATCCGAATCAGATAATTTGGAGGATCTAAAGGAAATAGAAAGGGGCCGAGACGACTTCTCTCTCAGCTCCGACAAGGTAGGGGACCGGCTCCGAAAGGGCTCCAACACTATCGGCGCCGGATCCGACACAGTATGAATAAGATCGGCGCCAAAGGAGCTTTCGGAGCCGAGGGGGAAGAGTCTGAGCTGCACACCTCCATCGGCTCTGAGACCAATGGAACCGAGGGAGGTGATTCGCCTCTCGATGCTCCAACCTGCGGCTCCGAAACTAATGGAGCCGAGGAAAGAGGCATCGAGGCAGACCCTTCGACCTTCGGCTCCGAAGTCAGTGGAGCCGAGGAAGAAGAGGTCGACTTATGCTTCTTAGTAGTTGGCTCCGACGGACTGGTCGGAGCCGACGACCTTTTCTTTTTAGAAGCAGTAGCAGAAGATGAAGCCAAAGAGTCCTCAAAGGAGGGCTTAATAAGGCCCTTTAGGATTAATTTATTTTTACGTTCTTGGAGAACCCTAGCGGAAAAGGCATGGCACACACTACATGTCTCTTGCAAATGCTTTGGCCCTAAACAATAAACGCAAATGGCATGACTATCCATGATAGACATTTTATAATTGCACTTAGTGCACTTTTTAAAACCAGATTTCTGCTCTTTAGCCATTTTCACCAACAACTGATGGAATAGTGGAACAATCTAACTGCCACACAAAAAACAGTACTTCACCAAAACTTTAAGCGCGAGAATAGGGCGCAAGCCCTCTGAACACAAGCTTTACCTCACAAGGAGAACAACAACAAAGGGAACACAACAACGGGCAAAAGCCCTCTAACATAAATGGGCTTTACCTGGAGAAGAAAAGGAATAAACACAGACAACACACTCACTCCAGTAAGAAGGGCAAAGGCCCTCTAACTTAAACGGCCTTGCCCGCAGTACCAACAGATACAAAAATGCCAATAACAATACGCAAACTTAAGAATAGCTGTTAAAACAGCTGTTGATTGAATTTATAAGGAAACCCCAGGTCAAAAGACCAGAAAAAAGAAGAAAATACACTTAGCTCCAGCCAAGTCGCGACCACGTCTAGCTTGATAAAGCGGCAAACGAGATCTGGGGAAGCAGGTGTGGTGCATCCTGGGATAGAGGGTAGCCCAGCCAATAAGAGACTTCGTTCTAGTATACTAGTTGGCCGAGTCGGAGCCGATGGATCGGCTCCAAACCCATCAGTTATGAATGTAGGCGAGATAGGATCCCATTACATCTTTGTTCTTTTAACCAAGCATGTCTTCGAATCACAGAACCTGTAACTGCGGCTCTACAAGAGGCCTCTAAAGAATCAAAACCACATTGCAGACTATGTTTTCCCACCTGTTCAACTGCATGCAATAAATCCTGCATTTCTTTACAATCAGGAGCTCCTGAGCTTGCAAGCATCTTCTGTTTTAACTGAGCCATTAAATATTGTTGGTACTTAAGCATGTGAAACTGGCAATTTAAAGCTCTTACTGCTAAAGTTGCAGATGTGTATACTTTCTTCCCCCATCTATCCAAAGCTCTGGAATCTCTGTCAGAGGGTACTGGATTTTTTGCAATGGAAGCCTTAACCCCTTTTGGACCCTGGGAAATAGTTTCTGGATCAGCAGAAGGGTTTTTGTAAAGAAACTTGTGAGAGTCAGGGACTCTATAATACCTATCTGGCTTGGCTGGAGCAGGGGGCAGAGAGTCAGGAGATAAACTGGATTCAGAGAACACATCATCCACAATATCTAGCATTGGTGGACTAGCCAGGGGCCTGTGTTGAGGAAATCCCTGAGCCTTTTCTTGGATTCTGAGTAATCCTGGCTTTCCCAATGGAAATGCTCCCTCATGGTATGTAAAGTTTCCCCAAAAGAATAATCCTCAGGAGGAGAGGCTGAAGGGATAGATTCTTCAGCATCAGAGTCCTCATAGGGGGGTAAAGAGTATCCCTGGTCTGAAGAGGAGTCAGAGGAAATGGAAACCTGATCAGAGGAGTCATAGTCTGTATCCTGCCTAGGCCTTTTCTCAGGAGGGGGATGGGAACCCCTGATTAGAGTAATTAGGTCTTCGGCCATTTTAAGCATCTGTTTCTTAGGCATGGAGGACTGTCCAGGAGAATGCTGTACTTGTTTCTTTGTCTTTGTTTTGGCTGTTGTTTTAATGGTAAGTTGTGAAGGTCTGAAAACACCCTCAGAAGCCGATGCCTGCTCAGCGGCTCCAGACCCATCTGAGGGATTAGTTTCCGTAGGCCCAATACCTTGAGTTTCCAGAGGGAGTCGAAGCAGCCTGTGGCTCTGAGGTAGCGGGTGTCATGGACTGCGAAAGTGCCTCACTGAGAACTGGCGACTGGCCTAGAAGAGGTTTTGTCGTCTGTTTTGGACCTGGGATGCCTGTCTTTATCCTTGTCTTTGTGTTTTTTTGGTATTGAGGTTGTCGGCTGATCTCACGGCATCGTATAATTGAATCTTCAACCAAAGCAGTGCAAAGCAAAATCAAAACGTCTTTTTATAGTGCGTTTGTTAAATCTAGCACAAAACCGACAACTAGTGACGTCGTGATCAGGGCCTAGGCATGGAATACAGTAAGAGTGGAAGTCCTTATGAGGTATTTGCTTTCCTCAAGAAATACAATTATTAACTTTTTCTGACATCGGTCTGAGGCAAGAAAAAAGTTTCCCCAACGGGGTACTTAGCTTTCTTGAAGACTTTGGATCTGAAATTCGACTTCGAAAATCTCAAGAGTCGGCCGACCGGCACTTGCAAACTTCTTCTGCTTCGGGCACCGTGCGGCAAGAAAGACTGAAGAAAATGGCGTCGGATGCATCTTATATACCCCTGGCGCACTGACGTCAGGGAAGAAGCGACAGCAACCGACGCCGGACCAAGACTTTGGAACTCAGGCAGACTGCGGGTCCGCCTGACGGCAGGATAACCCAAGTGTAATGACTGCAGCAGTGTAACACGATGAACATCTAAAGAAAGTGTCTGAGTCAAATCTGAACCCATTGGTTGAGAAATGAATGAAAATGACAATATCATACCATCCAGATTTTTGCCTGCTTGTGGTCTGTACTGCATAAAATTTGTGGTGTTCTGGCAAATCACTGAGGACTGAAGTCATTAAATAATGACAGACAATTCAGTTTCAGACTTAATATGCTTCAGAAAATGCACACCAATGTAAAACCTATTATTCTACCAACTTCTTAAGTTTATAAGGGTAATAATTAAAATGTGTCCCTATTTCGGGGCTCTCCATAACATTTGGATTTCTCCAGATTTCTTGTTCTGAGAGGTTGAAAGGTATGCTTATATGGTATTTCAGCTGTGTCCATACTGATCATTTGCATTGCTTTGAAGTGTTTGCTAGCATACATACACTGTGGCAAGCTAAATCAAACATATGGCAATGGACTCAAGTCATATGACATATCACAGCCTACTTATCTGTGTGCTGACGTTTTTATGAATATATGGCTTCATTATGCAGATCTGTCCCTGGCAAAGGTCTGCTCAACATCAGCATTTTTGCATATCTAACTTCCATCGGGCCACACAATACAATTCAGACCTACAGTCACATTACTGTTCTTTCTGAATACAACCCTCCCCCATAAATTGCCACAGAATACAGAATGAAATAATGATGTGTCTACAATGAAGTTTTTATATCCTGTAGTTACAATGGTAAGTAAAACCTTCTCTTCTGGACCATCCTTCTTTACATAAGCACTCCATCAGAGTGAATATCTCACAGCATATACACCATATGTCTCCCGGTTTTAAATGTGGAATAACATTTTGCATGATACAAAAAAAGTCAAGTTTACAGGACAGAATTTTGCATTTTAAAAATTCCGTTTTGACATTCAGGGAAAAATAAATGTTACTAGCCAAACATTTTTACCTTTGCCAATTCTTCTTCTATAACATCACTTCTCATCTGAGCAGCATCCAGCTGTGTATAAAATCTAGCACCAATCATGGGCATGATGTCATTCACACTGCGAAGTCTATTTTGGTCGGTTAGTAAATACCTAAAATACAAAAGACAATTTACTTAAAGTTATAGTTCTTTGCAACTAATATCTGCTTCTATTTGGCACATTTCTGAAAGACTTCAAGACAAATCATCAACACATGACTGTGAGGACCTTGTGCAGCATGTCATACTTTTTAGGATACCTATTTGAAAGTCATCCCAGCATGGTATCTTAAATTAATAATGGATGCTAGTAGCTTGTCCACAGTGATTACGCTTACACATGCATAAACATGCTAGTGTGTTCTGGGGTGTATCTGACTGATGGAGTTAAAACAATAATGGAAAATTACACTTTCCTCTGTACTTACCTCATCAACTTGCATTTCAAAGGAACCCTCAAATATTGTTGAAACACATGAGTACATCCTTCTTGCACCCACTTTCATGGCTATTCTTAAAAAATGCAACTTCCTATACCTGGGGTACAAAGGTCTACTTTGGTCTTTCCTCTGTACATCACATGATCATCCAGAGGGCCCTCTGCAGAGAGTAAAACACCCCAGTACATCATTCTTTGTGCCCATAATGACAATTTTGATACATGCATGATGATTCTGATGTACACATATGTACAAATATATAAAACCAGCTGCATGGACATGAGGTTCCCAATAGTATCGGACTAATGGAGTTGAATGTTAATAGGCACTCAACATATCAGATGACTGCAGTGGGTGGAACAGCCAATTACATCTTTCTTGTGCCCAATCTCATGGCTGTTCTTAAAACTACAACCTCCTGCACCTGGACTAAAGAGCATGTGTCTTCAGGAGCCCCATTTCTTGTTCATAGATGTATATAGGGTAACAGCTGCAAGAAAAACTATTACATGAAATAAGACTGACCTTTGTTGAAGAGCTCGGCCAGACAGGTAAGGACCAAGGGGAGGTTGACTATTAAAGGCTGCTGGCCTTTGGTCTGGTACCAAAAATAAATCTTTTCCATTTTGAGATCTATGATTTTGTAGTACTGGGTTTTCTGGCCTCTTAAAATAGTTGAGACATCCTTTTCTAAGGGCTGGCTCTGAGGAATAAGTATTATATCTTTCAGGCTGCCAAATTCACTGTGTGTATGTTGGGGTATATGGTAGCTTCTTTGTTCTGTGTCAAGAAATCTCCTTCTTGGAGAAGCAGCCAAAGTTCTTCTAGGCCCATGTTGTGTAACACAGGGAATAAATGCTGACTTGGCCAGAAGGGTGCAATCAAGATCACCCTTGGCACTTCCCTGATCTTTATTAGTAACATGAGGATGAAAGCTATAGGAAGGAAGACATATAGAAATAGACTTGTCCATGGGAAGGTGTGGGAAGGAGAAGTAAAAGTGATCTGTCCTCCAAGTCCTGTTGCCTGTGGTTCTTGAAAACTTTAACTACCTATTTTCTCTGGAGGCTGACATGTCTACTTTTGGCACATCCCATTTTTCTGTGACTTCTGCAAAGATGTACTTTTTAGCACCCAGACGTACAATCCCATCTCTTCTGCCACCTCCCAGAGCTGCATAGCTAGATGGCAGACTGGGTACCTGTCTGATTATGTACCACATCATTGTGGTGTTGTCTGTTTTTATCAAAGGGTACCTGATGTCCATTACATTTTCAATACCATTGTGTTCCTCCACAGTGCCATCATTTCTGTTTGGCTGATGTGAGGAACAGAGGGAGAATGGTTCCTGCTGGTCTCTGACAGGGGATTGTGTATGGGACTTCACAGAGTGGTCTGACTGCAGTTTTGTTGATAACTTCTTCATGACCTTTCTGCACACCTTGGCTTTCTGTTGCGTCCAAGTAAGAGGAGACAACAGCAATTATACTGAACCCATAAACATCTGGGTCAATAATACTACTTAGGAAGCAGCTTGAGACTAGTGCTACTCTTTCTTCTGGGTAGAGAAGAAGCAAAGAGCATTTAAATCATTTTAGAGTACTGTTATTTTTAACATTACATTTAAACTGTTGAATTCTGCATTTCTGCCTATTTTAAGTGTTTCCTGCTAGATGTAATGTGTAAGCTGATTATTTCCTGAACTTTCAGCTTGGATTACTATTTAAGATGATTTACTGTACTTTCCAGCTCCGTCAGTCATTTAAGCTTAGAAGAGTTACGTATACACTAGTGGCAGTGGAGAATAACCTGGTCTTATTCTATGATTGGCCAGAGGGCTGTTTTGCTTGTCTATTGAGTTTCTAAGTCTGTGCTTGCATGAGGCTTTGCATCACACAGCTGTGCCCTGCACCCTGCACTGATGCAAGCACTTAGAAATGCAATTTTTCTATAAAACTACATATGAAATTTCCTCAGTACTTAGTTGCACAAAGACCAAATAGTCTGCTTGTTGAGGAGCACTACACCATGAGTTCAGTCTTCCTCTTGATTCTTACCCAAGCTAGCCAGCTAGAAACCCTTCTTGTACCATCCCTTTGTAGACCAAATAGTAATGATTTTTAACCATGGCTATACACTTTCCTACCATCTTCTACAGCCACTTTGGGGGATACAGGTGTTCTGAGGTAATGTAACAATTATCTAATGTTTATTAACAACTTAATTCTCAAATTGATATTGCATGTGAGAAATGTAGTTATACAATGCCGTGGGAATCAAGGCACTCGTATACAAGCACTTATAATACCAAACAGGTTGTCAAAAAAGCACACTACAACCATAACACACATTACGGACTAGATATGCTGACATTCTTAAATGCAACTTCCTAAACCTCAAACAACTCTCAGATATTGCACTTACAATAAGTATTCTCAGCAACTCAAAAAGCCCTCTACTAACACCTGCCATGACACACAGTCACATCTCATGGCATCTCAACTTCTAAGCCCATAAGGCAAACCACTACATAACCCAATATGTTGGCCAAAGGAGACTCCATTGTGAGACACACAAATGTCCCATTCACCAGGCTAAGTAAGAAGAGTTAGGGGTCAGTTCAGGCACCGGGATCTGCCAAATCATGCACACACACAGGTCGTTGAACCACAAATACCAATATTACTCAGTCATAGTCCATGTGGGTGCAGACAACCCAAGACATACCTCCTTAGACTATACGAAGAAAGACATGATGGATCTCTTGGACTGTGTGCCCCAGCCCAGTATGAGAATAGTAGTGAGCAGCATTCTACCTTCTACAAGATGATGCCACAACATGACAGAAAATAAGTGACAAATAAATGACAATTTCTGGTGTAATTCGAAGGGAGTAGACTACCTGATGGCCTGGGAGGATATGGTTGACAAACCAAGCTGCCTGCAAGAGATGGTCTGCACCTGTCCCCTCTTGGCTTTTGAATACTGGCTAAAACCTTGGCCAACTCCAGAGTGCCTTTTTTGGGCATTGTCAACCTGATAAACCTTCTGACATTGCAAAATCAACCCAAGAAAATCTAAATGTGCTACTGCTCAATGCCAGATGTCTAAACAAGAAACTCCACTCCTGCAATCTCTTCTCATCCCAGAGAATGTAGACATCTGTACAATTACTGAAACATGGTTCAATGCTGAGGACAGCATTCTGCAGCAGTGCAGAGCTATAATGCCTTCCACACAATTAGACCAGATACTGCACAGGAAGGGACAAATGGTGCAGGTATCTCAAGTTACATCAAAACAAACACATCAAGACTTGTGAAATAGTATGACTTGCTTGAGCTTCTCCAACTCCAGATTACCATAGGCAAACTCCCATACCATATCATTGCAAGCTATAAGTACCCCCCATGACCCAGGAAACCAGTAACATACTGAAACGTACTGCAGACACTCCCCATTCAACTTGACACCATATTCATGGGCAACTAACTACCCCACTATACACTGAGAATCATACACAACCCTAAACATGCATACCCAGAGAATCCTGGACTTTGTAAACACAAACACCCTGCATCAGCTAGTCTGTACACCCACTAGGGGTGCTGACATCTTTGACATGGTCCTCACAAACATGGGAGAATGTTGCATCCATCCCCCAGTGTACTGTCCTCACTGGTCAGGTCAAATCATAAAGCTATCTCCTTTTAAATAAAAATAAAACCTAGGACCTCAGCTAATCCTGAACTTTAGAAATTATTTTAAGGCAACACTCTGCTATTAAGTGACACACTGGCAAAATTTAAAGCCTATGAGGAATTGTTCAAGAAAACCCTGTACAATCATGTTAAATGGCTACATAGAGAACTATACCTAACAGGAATAAGCAAAGGACAAGCTCAAACCAAGCTACCCTGGTAGAATACCAACATCAATAGGTTGTAAAACAAAAGGAAGAAAGTCATGGCAAAAATTAAAAAGTGCAAAGTCCAGCAAGGAAAAAAAATCCTTTATCAATCTAAATAAGCAACTCAGAAGGCTAATTAAGTCTACCAAAGCAAATTTTGAGGTAAAAATATCTTTCCAGGCCAAGGACAATCACAAGGCATTCTTCAGTATAGCCACAACCTCAAAGGCAACACACAGCAATGTGTTAAGCTAATTGTAAAAGGAGTCACCTACACTGAGTAAGAAGATATAACAAATCTACTGGCCGACAAATTTACTTCCAGTTTTAACTCTTCCCCTGAGATCTCTCTGGAAATATTCTCAATATAGCTCCCTCAAATTACCATTAGGGAACAGATTCACAAGGCATTTGCCAAGGCCAAGAACACTGCATCAATGGGTCTTGATAATATCCCAGAAAACCTCTTTAAAGAACAATGACCTATCAGAACCACCAGAATCACTAACTGCAGCTTCCAGACAGGCTTTGTGCCAATCAAATGGAGGACTACAATTGTCATTCCTCTGTAGAAGGACAGACCATCCATGCACCTGGGTAAATACAGACCCACAAGTCTCACTGGTCTCATATGCAAAGCCATGGAAAGAATCATCATGGAAATGATAAACAATGACACAGAAAACCTTCAGACACTGGATCTAACCCAGTTTGATTTCATCTGGGGTAGGTCACGCCTTCTCAACCTGATAAATTTCAAGAAGGTCAACAAACCAATGGACAAGAGCAAAACAGTGCATACTGCCAGCCATGACCTGGCCAAAGCATTCGACAAAACCCCACTCTGGCATTGCAGACAAACTCATGAATTTATCTATGAAACCTACTGGAAAAGCTAGGTGTCTCAAAGATAGTATCCCAAGAAGTTAGGATAAGGGACCCTACCTCTACAAAAAGCCAGTCACTGGTGGAGTTCCTCAAGGCTTAGTGCTGGGGCCTCTCCTTTTTGGCATTTACTGCTTTGAAATGAAGACAAACATCACAGGCCTCTGGCTGAGCAAGTTTGCAGAGGACTGCAAACTAGGCACAATCACAGAATCCCCAAAGACAAAATACCCTCCAAGAAGGACAATGATTGGTGCCAGAGCCATGATCAGACACCACCAAGAAACCCATAACAGTATCTTTTGGGAAGATGGCTGCCCCTGGAAATTGCCACAGTGATAATACACCCCTAAGAGTAGACCCTTGTGATCATGGATTTGGGAATACATGTAGACAGTAACCTGGCATTTGACCATCAACTGTCTATAGTAGTAAGGAAAACATTCTGTGCTGCACAACTTAATAGGCATCGGTATGGCATCTAGGTCCAAGGTGTCATAGTTTCACTAGACTCCTCCATCATCAGACTAATCATTGAGTACATTGCTCCCCCCCTCCTTTCAGTATGCACCTGACCAGGTACATGCAACAACTGGAGTGTTCACAGAGTTTCCTCAAAAAAAGAACACAGAAAGTAAACATCACGTAATAAGTGGATAGCCTCAAAGTGCTACTCTGCCTCCCACAGACTGCTGAGAAGTGATCCATGCATGGCATACAAAGCATCCTCTGATCCTGATCTGATGGCTGTATTGCACATTCACAAAATAAGCAGCATCACAATTATCTGATCTAGGGACCTAAACCTCGTCTACACCATAAACAGGACCTAAACCTCGTCTATACCACAAACAGGACATATTGGAGAAACAAGTATGTGTTTCAAAGACTATCCCCTTCTCTGGAACAGACTTTTCATCCACGTGAAGCAAAGTTTTTCCATAATCCAATTCAAGTGCAACTTGGACCAGTGGATGGGTAATCAGAATTTTACCCATGGTCTGGCACCTGTCTGTCTATTAGATAGATGCAGCCTGTAAATGCTTGACCACCCATGCCCAACCCTACATATATCGTATAAATTAAACCTAGAGTATCAAAACTTATCAAATACATTTGGGAACCATGGCTAAGCTTAAAAGAGGCCCGGGGTTGTTAGCCTAGTAATCATCTATGAACCCACTTGCCTTGTACTTGAAGACCACCAGAGTGGGCACCCCAGGCTAAGACTGAAGCATATTATGTCATAATTTGTTTCCTTAAGTGACATTGAAAGGGTACCCCCCCGTTCTGAAGACAGGATTCTAACCACAATATCAACTGTATTTCAGACATGGGAGAAGCTTTACCTTGGAGCCTACAGTGTTGTTAGTGTATATACCATACATTTTTTAGGAACCACTGTGTTGTCCTCATGTGCTTTGCCTGGGAATCATAAGAATGCATGTGGTCATGAACCCTCAGAGAATTGCTCTGACCTTCACTGATTCCTGCTTGGGTAGTAATCTGAAGTACTAAGTCAGAAAAATTACCTTTTCCTGTAGAGAGAGGCCATTTGTTTTTCCCTGTTTAGCAGAGCTCCTAAGAAAACCAGTCTGTTTGAGACAGTAAGACTGGATTTCTTTATGCTCAGGGAGAATCTCAGGTTTGAGAGCCAGTACATAAGTAGGTACTAGGCAATTGGCCCAAGGGCCTAAGTAAGCCTAGCCAACAAGGTTCCCTGGCTTAGGCCACCCAATAAAATTATTTTCCTGTGCCACTGTAAAGCAGAGCCAAAGAAGTGATTACTGAGGTGTATTTCCTATTTCCCATTCACTCATCAAGATTTTTCTTGAAGAGTGCTAATGAGGAACTTTGCTTGACATAGATGGGTAGCTTGTTCCAGAGTATGGGAAGTCTATGGGACAGGAATCTACCCCTCCAGCATGTCCTGTTTATTGTGGTGACAAGGTTTAGGTCCCTAGAGTGTGTAGCTCAGAGGGATTGGGATTTCTTTAGGTGTAGCATGTCCAACAGCTCTGGGTTTGACATAGCTTTATATTTTAGGCAGAGATCACCTCGAAGTAGGCGATATGTTACGGAGTAAAGCTGGAGTTTTTTGAGACGGTCAGTATAGGGCATCTGTTTGAGGCCAGTAATCCTCTTTGTGAGGTACTTCTGTGGCCTTTCCAGCTGCTGCAGATGTCTTGTGAGGTACATTCCAAAAGGGGCATTGTACTCTATAATGGGTCAAATGAGTGTCGAGTAGAGGAGAACAATGACCACTTTTTTCCTGGATGAGAACCCTTTTGTGATGAGTTGTGACATGTAGAAGGACTTCCTGACTACTGCGGCGATGTGATTATCAAAGGACAGACTACTGTCCACCTTGGTCCCAAGGTCTCATCACACATTCGGTGTTAAGTAGACTGCTGCCTATGTGGTAGTTCACGGGTACACAGTTTTTACCAAAGGGGATGATAATGCACTTTTTGGCATTGAGCTTGAGGCCATGCCTCTGACACCAGGCATCTGTCTCAGTGTGGACCTTCTGTAGGATGCCCACATCATTTGGGGACTCTACTATGACTCCTAGTTTGCAGTCATCTGTGAACTTCATTAGCCAGAGGCCTTCTGTGTTAGCCTGTACTTCAGACAAGTAGATGCCAAACAGGAGAGGTCCCAGGACTGAACCCTGTGGTACTCCACTTGTTACTGGTTTGAAGTCAGATTTGGAGTCTGGAACTTTTAAAGTGTGGGTTCTGTCAGTGAGCCAGTTGGCAACCCATCTTGTGACATAGGGATTTATACCTAATTTAGTGAGTTTAGCTATAATTCCAAAATGGAGGATGGTGTTGAAAGCCTTGGCGAGGTCAAGATAGGCTGTATGAACCAACTTATCCTCGTCTACGGCTTTGGTAATTGCCTCAAAGAAGTCAATCAGGTTCAGGAGGCATGATCTGCCTTTCATAAACCTGAACTGGGTGGGGTCCAGAGTTTGGAGGTTACCAATGTCTTTGTTTGAGTTCCATGATGCGTTCCATGGCCTTGCAGTCCAGGCTAATCAGGCTAACAGGGTGATAGTTCCCGGGATCAGTGTTGGCTCCCCCTTTGTGAAGTGGGATAACTGTGGCTGCACGCCATTCAGTGGGCACAAAGCCTGATGTGAGGCTATGATTGAACATGGTGCTTAGGTGGGGAGCCAGTTCGTTCTGAAGTTCATGTAAAACGCAGCCTGGGATGTTGTCCGGTTCCAGGATGCTGTGTTTTTGGCTTTAGAGAGTGCAGCTTTTACCTGCATAGTTGTGATTACAGGGACTCTGCATTCTTCCTTTATAGATATGGGCCCTTTAAGGGGTGAGAGGGGGTAAAGTTAGCACTGAACCTATCTGCCAGGATGTTGGCAAGATCAGTTGGTTCTGTAATTTTCATGCCGTTGTGCTGTAACTCAGAGCAGATCTGGGTGTTGCCATTGAGATTCTTGACATAGCTACAGAATGCTTTGTTGCTATCCTTAGAATCAGTGGCAATTTTGTTTACATAGCTAGCTTTGGAGGATCATATAACGGATCTCAGCTTCTCACTGAGGCTGACCAGGGAGCTCCTCCACTCATGGGATTTTACTCTCTTTTGCAACAGTTTCTCATCTGTTGTACAGTTTGTTTATGGCAGGGGACCACCAGATTTGCTTCCTTTTTTGGAGGATAGCGTCTTGGTTCTGTTTGGGATAGCACGATCCATGCACTCGTGTAAGTGCTTATAGAGTGCCTTTGTGTAGGATTCAGCAGTCGTAACTGTATTGTCCATATGCATGGGTGTCATGAAGTTCGCCATGTCTGTCTTAAGAAGTATGAAGTTGGCTTTCGAGAAAGTTTTTACCGTGGTTTCCTTAATGGAGGGTGGGGGCGGAATGTGGATATCTAGGGTGATTAGCTTATGGTCAGATCGGACCAACGAGGAGTTGACTTCAGGTGTGGAACACCAGTCACTCATGTTGGTAATGACTAGGTCTAGGATATTGTTGCCCCTGGTGGGGGTGTGGATAAGTTGATCCAGGGCATTGGAATTTATGAATTCCAGAAAGCGTTGAGCGAAGGAGTTGGTACACGAGTAGTTTTCCCAGTTAATGGTGGGGTAGTTTAAATCGCCCATTACTAGGGTGTTTGGTTGAACCCTAATATTTTCCAGTATATCAAGAAAATATGAGTGGGAATCCTGGGGCATGGTGGGGGATCTGTTGCAAACTACAATTTGGATTGCAGTTTTGCCCAGAGTTAGTTGCACTTGGATAACCTCGGATGCATTATGCTGAGCAACTAGCCTGGAGGTGTGGATATCCTTAATGAGTATGGACACCTCCGCCTTTGTTGTTCCGATCCAGGTTACATGGCTGAAAAGTGTGGTTTGAGTTATAGCCTGGTAGTGAAGAAGTAGTCTCTGGAGCCTTGAACCAGGTATTAGTTACTGCACAGATATCAATGCTTTACATTTTAAGGAGTGCCTCAAGTGAGTGCATTTTGAGATTTAGACTTCTAGCACTGAGTAGCATTCACCCTCAGTTTTTGCTTGCCTGTTGCTGTTACAGTGGTGAATTTGTCATTTGAACCTTGCCTAAAAAAGGCACTATAGCAAAAGCCTTAGCCAGTATCCAGAATCCCAGGGGCGATAGGTGCAGGCCATCTCTGGCAAAGCATCATGGTCTGGCGACCATGTCATCCCAGGCAGACAGATACTGGATCCCCTTAGAATGACACGAGAAGCTTAGCCAATTGCTGAAGTCAATCATTTTGGATCAAAGGAAGTTACAAGGCTACCGGCCCTGAGGCCCTTACAAGCCTTGCCAAGAGTTTAGCCCATGTTCCAACAAGTCAGCACGCTATGCCACTGTCCAGCAGGGACATAGGTGGAATCCCAGGGATGTATTTTCTATTCTCCATCCAGTTATCCAGGTTGCGCTTAATAAGGTTTAATGAGGTACTCTGCTTTACGTAGAGAGGGAGTCTATTCCACAAAAGGGGGAGTTCTCTGGGACACAAATCTGTCCCGCCAAGTGATGTCACAGACCAGGATGAGGTCTCGCATGCGGGTTACTCTAGTGGAGCTTGACTTGCAGATATGCAGCAGTCCCATCAGGGTGGCGTCTGAGATTGCTTTGATTGCCAGACAGAGGTCATCTCTGAGGAATCTGTAGGAGACTGAGCAGAGGGACAGGGCTTTTAGCCTATCTGTGTAGGGTAGATGTTTGAGGCCCTGGATTCTCCGGGTGAGGAATCTCTGGGGTCTCTCCAGCTGCTGCATGTGCTTTGTGAGGTACATGCTGAAAGGGGTATTGTTTTCAATACAGGCATGTTATGACCACCTTGTCCGTGGATGAGATACCCTTACTATTGATGTTGGGCCATGTAGAAAGCTTTCCGTACAACGGAGGCAATATGGTGGTCAAAAGTCAGTTTGTTATCAACCTGAATTTCAAGAGAAATCTTGATGAGTGGATGGGAAATAGCAAATTCACTCCAGGGATCACTCCAGTGGCTTTACTCAACAGAGGTACTTGGAACTAAGGTCGGGTGGCACAATGCCAGGGTAATCCTACAGGCGAGGCTTGAAAGGCCCCAGGGCCATTAGCCTAGTTCACACCTATGAACCTGGGTTCCCAGGTCCCTCATGACTGACTGATAAGGCACTAAACACACAATATGATAATTTGTGGGGACATCATTCACCCCAAAAGGGATGATGATGCACTTTTTGGCATTCAGTTTGAGGCCATGTTTCTAACACCAGTCATTTGGTTGGGTGAGACCCTCTTGGAGGATATCCACATCACTATGGGAATTGATGACAGCACCCAGCTTGCAGTCATCTGCAAACTTGGTCAGCCATAGCCCACTAGGTTTGGCCTACACCTCTGAGAAGTATATCCCAAACAGCAGAGGCTCCAGGTCCGATCCCTGGGGTACACTGCTTGTTATGGGTCTACCACTTGAGGTGGTTTCCCCTATTTTGACTAGGTGGGTTCCATCAATGAGCCAGTTTGCTTCCAATCTGGTAACATACAGATTTGATGCCTAGTTGAGAGAGTTTGTCTACTATACCCAAGTGGGGAACAGTATGAAAGGCCTTGGCCAGGTCAAGGTAGATGGTGTGCACAGTCTTCCCCTCGTCTATGGCCTTGGTGACTGTCTCGAAGTCGATCAAATTTAACCAGCATGACCTCCCCTTGACAAAATCAAACTGTGTGAGATCAAGTGTCTGGAGGTTGCCAATGTTCTTGTAAATGATGTCCATGATAATCTGCTACACGGTCAAGTGAAGAGAGTTCTCCAGCTGCTTCACAGAGTTTGCTTCGATTAGGCTATTGTCTAGGTAAGGGTAGATCTGCGTGAACATGTTTCTGCAAAAAGCAACTACTAGCAACAGACATTTTATGAATACTCTGGAAGCAGAAGACAAGCCAAAGGACAATGCACAAAACTGAAAATGGCTCTAACCTGCTGTGAGACAGAGATGCATCCTGTGCTCCTTTGTTATGGGAATATGGAGGTAAGCATGCAAGGAGAGTATGAGCACGAGGTTTTGAAGATATATTTTGAATTTCAGGACTACCAGAACTGGTTTAGTCTTTATAAGTCCAAGACTGTTCTCCAGGACCCTTTCTTTTCTTGGTAGTAGGAAGCCTATTTAGTACAATGTTCCTATTTATCTTGGGGGGGGGGGGGACTGGTTCCACCAGTTCCAGCAAAAACTTAATTTGGACCTAAGCTGGCCTGTGGGGACAGAGAGAATGCCTACAGGTCTTGGGAGAGAAGTAAAACTGCAATTTGTACCCTGCTATGATTTGAAGCACCCACGTGTCCTGGCTTATGTCTTTCCACTTGTTTAGAAAGAGAGAAAGTCTGCCTCCCAACTTTGCTGGAAGGGGAGAGGGTTGGGGTGGTGCTTAAGGGAAGTGGGGGCAGGGAGGTGCTCGGCTGAATTATGATTGCTCCCTCCTGGACCCCTGAGGTGGGGTCTACTAGACCTAGATAATTGGTCAGCTTGCCATCTTCTTTGTGGTCTAAAAGGACCAGGGCTTAAATGGGGTAATTCCTACTGAACCTCAAAGGCTCTTCCTGCAGAACATCCTTAACAGTCTGAAGTGATTTAGTCTTGTCTTTTTCTTTTTAATATGCTTGAGCCTTGGGTCCAAACAGAAAGTCCTACTCAAGAGATGCCAGAAGCAGCTGCCCTGCTTAACTGATGCTTCTGAAGCATCAAAACCACAATGCAAAGAAATCCTTACAACCAGAGACAAAGAATTGCAAAGTTTAAACAACTCTTTTTGGAGGACTCCATCTTCCATCCCATCTAGAGTTAGCTTCATCTAGTCCAAGATGTCTTCCTGGAATTTGATCATATGGAACTGGCAATTTAAAGCCCTCATGGACAAAGTAGATAACCTATACAATTTTTTGTCAAATCTGTCACGGGTTCTATCATTTTTTTTCCATTAGGTAAAGGATTCTTAGAGGAGCTGCATTTTGCTCCCTTGGATCATTAGGAGGTCACGTCAGGATCCACTACAGGATTCTTAAACAAATGTCTATTGCTTACGAGAAACAATAACTCTGTAGAAATGGTCTGGTTTCCTGCAGCAGGCAGTTGGAAATCAGGCTAGTCATCTAGGATGACTTCATACACAACCTCCAGAAATGAAAGAATAGCCAGAGGTGTGTGTTCAGGATGCCTAAGAAATTGTGTCACACTTTTTTTTTGACTGAGGGTAATCGTGAGCCTCCTAACTGAAGTCCCTCAGCTTGTGTAGGGTCTCTCTCCAAAAGTAAAGTTCTTAGGTGGAAAGGCTGAGGGAGGATTTTCTGCTACTTCAGAATCAGCATATAACCCTGAGGATAGTCAATGTATGCCAAGTCATAGGAATCAGATGACTCATGGGGGAGGGGGAGAATAATTCCTCTTCCGCTTGCCAGGAGCCATTCCTAGAGCAGGGGTCCTACTAGGATTTAGCTATTTGGACCTCATAAAATCTATGAGACCCTCAGATAACCTGACTAGGTCCTGGAGTTAACGCCTGAAGTGATTCAGTCCCAGAAGGCCTAGGCTTAGGCAAGACGAAAACAACTTTTTTTCTGTTTGTCCTTCTGCCTGGTCTTGGATGTGGTGGTGGTGGTTGTCAACCCAGGTTGTAGGCAGGTAGCTGCAGCATGCATTTGGACTGCTGTGGATTCCTCTCTGATATGGGGGATTGTGCCCTCTCCATGGGTAGGTCTAAGAGGGAAGTCAGAAGTCACAATTCCAGACCCACTTTAACCCCTCAAATGCTTCAGCCCATGTAGGCATCAAGAGGGCTGACAGCATTGGTAACTCCAAATTTTCCACCAGTTGCCTTGGGTGCACACACTGTCATCAGTGGGGACTTGAGACACATCTCCCCCTTTGAAAAATTACACGTTAGCCTTCAGATGCTTCTGCTTTCAAGGAAACAGACTCTCCATGATCATTGTTTGCAACAGCCATCAGGCACCCCCTGACGCTCTTTCGCCAAGAACCTTTCAAGCACTTCTGCCCTACACTTAACAGTTTGATTATTAAGATAAGCACATTGGGGGCAGGTGGGAATGTCCTACTCCAGGTTCAGGCAAAACAAACAGTGTGGAAGTTCTAATGAGGGACTGTTTCACATCTTAAACATTTGACTTAGCCCCTGAAATCTAACAATAATAGTAACAATAATACAGGATAAAATAAGTTCCCCAATGGTGCACTTAGCTTTAGGTGTTCTGTGTCTGACTTCAGACTGACAAACATACACTACAAAGGCTGTATTGGGCTCCAATGACAAGAAAGAACCAAGAAAAGGGTAACAGCTGACAACCTTTATATGTTGACATACTGACATTAGAGGAAACGGCATTTGCGGGGCCTGGAGTAAAGGACAAAATCAACTGTCTTCAGGTAGGCCAAATGCTACCACAGTAGGAGATCACAAGGAGTTATTACTGCAACAGTGAAAAATGATAAACATTAACAGGAATACAAAGAGACCCCCCTCCTCGAAGTACACGGAGAAAGTACAGTTGTGTACCTACCATAAATGTAGATGTTCGAGTGTATTCACTGTTGCAGTCATTACTCTTGGGTTATCCTTGCTGGCAGGCGACCCGCGGTCGGCCAGAATTCCAAAGTCTAGATCCGGCGTCGGTTGCTGTCGCCTCTTCCCTGACGTCAGTGTGCCAGGGGTATAAAAGCAGCCAATGCCATTTTCTTCAGTTTTTCTTGCCCCAGATGTCAGGTGCCCCCAAATTAGAGTAAAAATATAATGCCAATAATTATGCATGCAGTAAAATAAACATTTCCTTCATCTACAAGCAAATACACCACATAGGTTGCACAAGACAGAGAAGTAGTAAGTCCCAGCAAAGAAAGGGGGGATGGAGGGAGGGTAACCTGGACTGCAACAGTGAATACACTCGAACATCTACATTTATGGTAGGTACACAACTGTACTATGTTCATCGTGTTTCACTGTTGCAGTCATTACTCTTGGGTTGAATCCCAAAGCTAAGGCTGGGTGGCTGGGCCTAAAGAGGATTAGGAGAGGCTATAAGGCCTTGCAAAACTGCAGTGGCGAAGCCTGCTCTGGATTTAGAGTAGAGAGGTAAATGGTAGTGCTTTGTAAAAGTGTGCACTGAACTCCAAGTTGCAGCCTCTAAAATGTCTTTGGTTAGTACTCCTCTGAGAAAGGCTGCTAAAGTGGCTGCTGCCCTGGTAGAATGAGGTCTAATGGCCTTGGGCACTGATTTGCCATGTTGCGAGTAGCAGCAACGAATGCAGTGGCCTATCCATTTTGAAACAGTCTGTTTTGAGATAGGCTTTCCTTGAGATCCTGCAGCAAATGCCACTAAAAGTTGCTCAGTTTTTCCTGAAAGCTTTAGTTCTGTCCAAATAGAAGCGTAGTTGTCTGTGTATGTCCAAAGAATGCAGAAGTCTTTCACCCTTATTCTGTGGGTTTGGATAAAAGGTAGGCAAATTAATAGTTTGGTTGAGAGCCACACTGGACACTAACTTAGGCATAAATGTAGGGTTCATTCTTAGAGAAACCCTGTCTGGGTGGAAAATAATGAAAGGGTCCACAGCCATGAGTGCCTGTAACTCTGAAACACGTCTTGCAGAGGTTATTGCTAGGAGCAGAGCTGTTTTCCATGATAAAAACTTTATATCAGCTGTATTGGCTGGCTCAAAAGGCGGTAGAGTGAGTTTTTCCAAGACATAATTGAGGTCCCATGCAGGTATTGGGGCTCTCCTTGGAGGTCTTATGTTTTTGGCTCGTGTGAGGTACTGTCTTATCAATGGATGGGAAAAAATAGCAGGTTCCGTGTTGTAATGAGCTGAAATGGCTTTGGCATGAATTTTAATTGATGAAAAGGATAGGCCTTTGTTCTTCAGCATCTCAGTTAGGTATTGTAAAATCTGAGGAATATTTGGCACAGATGTGTCAAGTCCTTGTGCCTGGTTCCAAGCACAGAATCTTTTCCATTTATCTGCATAATATTTTCTGGTACTGGGCCTTCTGGCCTCCAAAATAACATCCATCACTGCTTTAGAAAGAGATGTGTTTTGAAAGGTTACATTATCCGCCATGCTGCCAGATTTAGGGTCCTGAGTTGGCTGTGCAGAATCTGATTGTTTCGCTGGGTCAGTAAGTGAGGAATAAGAGGCAGTGTGCAGGTTGGGCCTTGAGACAAGTGTTTTAGGATTGGGTACCAGTGCTGGCGTGGCCAGTCTGGGGCAATCAGGATCATTTTTGGCTTCTCTTGTCTGACCTTTAGGAGTACCTTGGAGAGTAGAGGCAGAGGAGGAAAGGCATATACTGTTAGACTTTTCCAGCTGAATGACAGAGCATCCACTTTCCATGCTTGCTTGTGATAAGTCCCTGTGCAAAATTTTTGTAGTTGATAGTTGTGAGGGGAGGCAAATAGATCTATGTCTGGGCATCCCCATTTCTTTATTATCATGCTGAAGACTAGTGGATCCAATTTCCATTCATGGGGATCCGTAAGGTTTCTGCTTAGTTTGTCCGCCAGAGTATTGTTCTTTCCTGGCAGGAATTGTGCTTGCAGGTGAACTTGATAAGTCAATGCTGTGTTTCCAAAGTCATGGCTTGTCTGCAGAAGGGGTAGGAACGTGTGCCTCCCTGCTTGTTTATGTACCACATGACTGTAGTATTGTCCGTCCTTATCAGTGGTTGGCCTGGATGGAGTAAATCCTTGAAGGCTGTCAGGGCATTCTGAACAGCTAGCATCTCTTTTTGACTGATATGTAGATGCATTTGGCTTGTGGGCAATGTGCCCTGAATACATTTTCCTGTCATGTGTGCTCCCCAGGCATAGTCTGATGCATCTGTTGTTATTGACTGCCTGGCTGTGGGTAGAGTGAAAGGCTGTCCCTTGTTGATGTGACAGGCATGAGCCCACCATCGAAACTCCTGTTGCAGGCAAGGAATGAGGGTAATTGATGCTTCCAGGCTTTGACAGTGTTGAGTCCAGACACTTTTTCGGTACCATTGAAGTTTCCTCATATGCAGTTTGGCATATGGAATTAGTAGTATGCAGGATGCCATGTAGCCCAAAGCCTGCAGACTTTTTCTTGCAGATAACTGGGTCTTTGTTGCCAACATTTTGAAGTAAGTAGTTAGTTGTCTTTGTTTTTATGGTGAGAGACAAGCCATCTGGGCAGTTGCATTTAAGCTTGCACCCAGGAATATCATCTCTTGAGAGGGTACTAGTTTTGATTTCTTTTCGTTTACTGTGTACCCTAGTCAAATTAATAATCTTTTTACGAATGCCAGATGCTTTAGTAGAGTGTCCTTGTTCTCTGCTTGTATAAGGCAGTCGTCCAAGTAGGGATAAATTTGAATTCCTCTTGTCTGCAAAATGCAATTACTGGTGTCAGGCATTTTGTGAAGACCCTGGGCGCAGTAGATAAGCCAAAGGGCAGTGCAGAGAATTGGTAGTGGTTTGAGCCAGCTATAAATCTGAGGTATGTTCTGCAGGATTGTCTAACTGGTATATGCAGGTATGCCTCTTTTAGGTCCAAAGTTACAAGCCAAGCGTTCTTGCCCAGCATGTGCAGAAGCTGCTGCCGAGTAAACATTTTGAATTTTTGAACGTCCAGAAACGTGTTTAGAACAGACAGGTCCAGAATTGGTCTCCAGGTTTTGTCCTTTCTGGGGACTAAGAAAAGTCTCGAGTAAAATCCTTGTCCCTGCTCTTGTCGTGGTACTTGCTGAATGGCCTTCGTTTGCATAAGGCTCGAAACTTGCTTTTGTGCCTCTGCCCATTGATTGAGTGGCAGGTTTGGCATACCTTTTGCCTTTGGCAGGGTGTGAAAGTGGAACCTGTAGCCCTGGGACACTATATTCAATACCCATTTGTCCTGGGTGATCATGTGCCAATTTTGAGAGAAATGTGCTAGCTTTCCCCCTAAGGGGGCTGCAAGAAGATAAGTGCTTGGCGCTGGCAGAGGCAAGTCATTGTGACTGTTTTCTGTATGGCTGAGCTTTGTCTTTTCCAGTTTTGGAGGTAGACGCACCCCACTGTTTAGGCCTGTATGAGCCCTGGGGCTGGGACCTGCCCCTGGGACGTCTGTATCTGCCTCTTTGTGGCCTGTCCGACACTGGAAAGGACCAATTTTTTGTAGGCCAGTTCCTGCTAAATTTTGGTGGCTGCACCTGTAAGAAATCCTTTACTGTTTGCATAGATTTCGCTTTGTCCTACATTTTCTTCAAAACCTCTTCTGCTTTAACACCAAATAAAGTATCATGCTGTAATGGAGCATCTAATAATTTTGCTTTAACATGATCAGGCAGATTTTGTTCCTTTAACCAAGCATGCCTCCTAATAATGGAACCCGTAACTGCGGCCCTGCAGGAGGCCTCCAGAGAGTCAAAACCACAATGCAATGTATGCTTTCCCACTTGTTCAGTTGCATACAATTAATCCTGTAGTTCCTTATTTTCTGTACAATCAGAATTAGTCAACATTTTCTGTTTTAACAGAGACATTAAGTATTGAAATAGTTTCTGGGTCAGCAGTAGGGTTTTTATAAAGAAATTTATGCGTATCAGGAAGCCTGTAATATCTGTCTGGTTTAACACGAGCTGAAGGTAAGGAATTTGGAGAAAGGCCGGACTCTGAAAATACATCATCTACAATGTCTAGCACCGGGGGAATAGCAAGAGGCCTGTGCTGAGGAAGTAAAAGAAAATCTCTAAGCCTTTTCTTTGATTCTGAATAATCTTGGCTCTCCCAGTGGAAGTGTTCCCTCATGGAATGCAGGGTTTCCCCAAAACAAAAATCCTCAGGAGGAGAGGCTGAAGGAATGGATTCTTCAGCATCAGAATCCTCATAGGGAGGAAGAGAATATTCCTGTACAGAAGAGGAATCAGAGGAAATGGAAACCTGATCTGAAGAGTCATAGTCTGTCTCTTGCCTAGGACTTTTGTCAGGAGGGGGATGGGAACCCCTGATCAAGGTGATAAGGTCTTCGGCCATTTTGAGCATCTGTTTTTTAGGCATGGAAGTCTGTTGTGAAGAATGCTGTACTTGTTTCTTTGTCTTTAAAGATGCTGTAGTCTTTGCTTTAGAAGCTGAGGCAGGCTTTACATATAAGTGTGTTGGTCTGAATACTCCCTCAGAAGCCGATGCCTGCTCAGTGGCACCGGACCCATCTGAGGGAGAAACTTCCGAGTGTCCAATACCTTGAATATCCAGAGGCCTAGCTGACTCCACGTGGGAGTCATCTGCGGCCTGTGGCTTTGAGGTAGCGGGTGTCAGGGGCTGTGAAAGCGCCTCGCTGAGAACCGGCGACTGGCTTAGCGGAAGCCTTGTCGTCGGTTTTGGATCTCGGATGCCTGTCTTTCTCTTTTTCCTTGCGTTTTTTAGAAATTCTGGTTGTCGGCTGTTCCGACGGCATTATGTAATTGAATTTTCGGCCAAAGTAATGACAAGCAAAATTAAAGTGGCGCTTAATATTGCGTTTGTTGAATCTAGCACAAAACCGACAACTAGCAACGTTATGATCACGGCCTAGGCAAGGAATACAGTAAGAATGATAATCCTTATGAGGTATTTGCTTCCCACAAGAAATACAATTGTTAACTTTTTCTGACATTGGTCTGGAGCAAGAAAAAAGTTTCCCCAATGGGGTACTTAGCTTTATTGAAGACTTCAGATCTGAAATTCGTCTGTGAAAATCTCAGGAGTTGGCCGACCGGCACTTGCGAACTGCTTTTGCTTCGGGCAACGCGCGGCAAGAAAGACTGAAGAAAATGGCGTCGGCTGCTTCTTTTATACCCCTGGTGCACTGATGTCAGGGAAGAGGCGACAGCAACCGACACCGGACCTAGACTTTGGAATTCTGGCCGACCGCGGGTCGCCTGCCAGCAGGATAACCCAAGAGTAATGACTAACAGTGAAACACGATGAACATCTTCTCAACTGTGTACCCCAACATTGCTGGAGGAACAGCAATTTGGGAGGAAGTATGTTCTTCTGGAAAGCAAGTGATTGTATTTATTTACTTACATATCAAATAACTGACTAAGTGGACTTGTCAAAAGACCTTTAAAGATAACATCTGAAGTGCTCCACTCAAAAGGGTGGCAACAGCTGTGACACTGTCTCCACCAGAAGAGTTGAGTTCCTTAAGTCATCTCTACAGAGCAAACAGACAAAGCCCTACAACCTAGATGACCAAGGATTCAGTTGCTTCTCAAAGTGGCTGAAGGAGCCAATGAGGAGGTGGGGGAGGAATTTAGAGCCTTATGCCTGATTGCCTTTCACAGTGTAAGGACATGGGAGGATGTTGGCCATGATAGACATTATGCTCCTGCTGGAAACCAGGACCAGTGCCAGAGGCAACATCAAATGACAGGGTGAGATGCATCTGGAAGTTGCATCATCTCTGATAAACACTCAACTTGTACATGCATCTGGTGTCTCTGATATTGTCCTAAGTTTATAAGCTCAGAAACAGTTAATGCAATGCGTTGTAAACAAAAATTGTACAAAACACAAAATTTGAACTGTGCAGCATGCAATTCATGTAACAGAAAATGTATTTTCTCCTTAACCAGATACATGAACTGATCCTGACACCCTTTGAAGTCCTTACATGCACAATAGGCAAATAAAAAAATGAAACATTATGTTCAATATAACTGAAAACAGTTCAGAAATAGGACAGTGCAATAACAGGCCAGATTCCAAAAGAGTTGCTCTCGGCGTAAGTATGCCCCGATATCAAAAGACTTGCTCTCACTGTAAGTGACTACACCACTAGAACAGTCACCAGCAGTCGACAAAAGTAACAACTCATCAACTCATAACAATTGTGTGCTACACACAAAAGTACCATTCATAAGAGGGAAAGAATCCACAGCATCTTATTTAAGAGTGAACTGAATGAAGTGCATAAACCATAATGAGCAATATTATGATGATTAATATCAGTTACTGTCATTTGAAGCACTGACATATATGATTCAATTAAGTATTTTTTGTCAGATACATACATCAGAAATCTAAAAATTGCATTACAAACAGAACTACATGAAAAAACCCGTAAGGTGTAAAAGCACGCCTCAGATAAAGCCACCACATGAAAAAAAAAAAAAAACGATTAAAGAGCAATGGTTTAGTGCTTTCATTCTTAAACACTTTAACAAAGAACTTCTTCAGAACCATTAAACACTGACTTCTTTATTTAAATATTAAAAAATTACATCACGATGTTTCAGTACCAATAAAATTTAACAAAAACATACACTATTTAAAAATAATCCACATTTTATTAATTCAGAACTAAACCTACAAAATATTCACTGAAACTTTAAATGCATATGTTTACTATCTAATTTTATTTCAATATAGAATCCCCAACATGTAAAATATTTTTTCAAGAAACCTGGTCATTATTATGAGCACATATAAATGACGAGGAAAAGGAATGTTATATGTTGTATGTAAGCATTCCTTGGGTGTCAAAACTTTAAAAAAAAAAAGATTTTGTAGTCTAGAAAAAATGCCAAGACTCAAAAGAGGGGGATCTTGGAAAGATAAACTAGAATAGACAGAGGTGTATTGGCAACTTTTACTTAATGCCAAATATGCTCCTGATCTTAATTACCAAGTTTATATAAACAGCATTTTTCTTTATTAGGGCTTCCATGCCGAAATAAAATGAGATAATACAATTATATTAAGGTGTTTAAGAAACAAAGTACTATACCACTGCCATTTAATAAATTGTCCTTTACCTGTGGTGGCTTTCTTTAAGGTGTGTTTTTTTGCTTTTATATTAGAAACAAAAACATCAAGGCACTCAGTAACATATGGGTATATGGCTTTAATGATAATGAAATAGCAAATATCATTTGCATGTCCTCGCATGCACAATTCCTCCAGAGTTTTCTCAGTTATAATGCAGACTTCAAGGAGGTTAGACTATGGGGGGAAATTAGAAACAAATTTCACAGGGCATTAAGGAAAATGATTGTGTGATTGGTAACATGCAAGGAAGGAGCAATTCACATACACAAGCAACTGGATCGTCAGAGCTGTAGCCGATTCATCTAACATCTAGTGCCCCTCACCCATCAGACACCCTTCAGCTCTCACTTGAAAAGCTAAAAAAAAGTCTATTAACCAATCCAGCAATCCTCACTTTGATTCTAAGGAGGAGCACCAGGTTTCATGTGCCTGCCTCCTTCAACAGAAGAGAAAAAAAAAACTTTTTTTTTAAAGAAAAAAAAACTAACAAATTGCTATAACACAGGATCATAAATGAAGCGCTGAAGCAATTGCTTCGCTCCTGACAACAGAAGTAGTATCAGAGTTCATTTCCATATCAGCATTCAGAAATGGTATGGAAATGAATGCTGGTACTGCAGTTGTCGTCCCCGCACCTTGCACCTCAGATGACTGCCCCCTTCACCCCACCCTTGCTATGCTTTTGCAGTGTGTGCTAGCATGAAAAATAGTGCAGCATACATTCCATGCAAATGACTGCATAATGGCATACAAATTAATGTCAATATGCTAATGAGACCTACCACATAAGCAAATAAATGCAAACATCACAGAGTGATTCAAAAACATAAAATTTGAATGATGAGCCATGGCGATAAGCTTTTCTGTAGACCAGCAAATATTTCTCAGTGAAAAGGTTTAGCAGACATGCTACAATACTTGAATTAGCTTTTACTTTAGTCAGTCAGCATGTATCTATGGCTGCTCTTGAAGCCAGTGTATACTATATTGCATATAACCTCCCTCCAAATCTCAGAAATGTTCACCAATTGCAGACATCCCATAATTACCATGACCAGATACTGGAAGGTCAGAGATATCATATGGGAACAAGTTCACTGCTGACATCCTCTCATGGGATCAAGGGGGATGCATATTGCACTGTACACAAATGTCTGTATAGCATTAACTATTCTTAATACAGGGACCTTTTAGGGTCCAACTAGAGACACTCTAGGAGTTTCATAGGCTTCAACTTCCCAAACCCTACACTAACTCCTAGATGTGATACTGTGTCATGCAGATTACAATAAATTGTTACCACAAACACGAGGGGAGAGAACTACTAGTATGCAGGCATTCTATGACATAGCCCATATCCCTGAGGTCCCGTGGGTCACTGCTGACTGCACTAACATAACCATAAAAACCCAATGTGCTCCAATTATATGTCAGTCAAAAGGCTCTCATTACGTCAAGTGCCAGGTGGTGTGCAATACAGACGCTATTATATACAATGTGTTAATGAAACATCCAGTTAGTTCCCAGGACACAAACATCTGGCAAATATACAACCTATACCAACATTGTGTGTGTGTCTGTTGGGGGGTACTTTCATGCAGTTGGTAGGTACACACACAGCCACCCCTAGAATCAATGATGGCCCTGTCACATGAATCCACACAGCAGACCACTGATAATGGTATCTGCTATTGAGAGTGTTACAGGTGATGCTGCATATGCCCTGGAGACATGGCTGATGATCCCCCCCCCATCTACTGCCAGGTAAAGATGGCATAAAACACCTCAATGGCACAGCATAATCAAACGTGTTTAGACTGTTTAAGTTTCATGTCTGCTGCTTGGATACACCTGCAGTGCATTGTAGTATGCTCCCACGATGTGCACCAAGCTATTAATGGCAAGTGCCCTGGTACTACAAAAACTGCTACAGTAAGAACAGGCTTTTGCAATAGTTGATATTCATATCACTTTACAAATGCAGTGTAGTCCAAGCATGGAACAAACTCCCCTCACATATAAGAACCATATCCCACCATAGGCACTTCAAAAAAGAGCTTAGACTACATTTACTTAGCATAAAGTCTTGTCCCAGTTATGACCCTACCTCACCCATTACACCTCTTCATCCCTGCCCCCCAAGCCAGTAATAAACTACACTCAGCTAGGCAATTACAGTGGCATAGACATATCTCATACCTAGCTCTATGTTAACTCTTTTGTTTTTGAGGTACATTTTCATTTCCATTTTTTACCTGTCTGATACAAAAAAAAAAAAAAAAAATTGGCTATATGTATTTTTATCTTGTTCACATTTTTTTCTGTGTATCTCAGTTGCCTGTAATTGTATTACTACTAGTATTTGAACTATGTTTTTATTAATTAACTATGTTAAAATTTGTTCTTGGTGTCTGTAAAATCTCTGGAGATTTTCTCCTCGAGTCTCCACTGAAAATGGGCCACTGGTTCAGTTGGACCAACCTGGTTAACAAATGTCAAATAAATACACCAGCAGCAGAAAATAAGCCAGGTGAGGAGCTGGAGGTAAAGGGGGACATGGATGCAGTGAGCCCTCAAACCAGGCACTGGTAGGTGCAATAGGTCATGGCACTGACAAAGGATTGGCTTCTGGTTCACAATTATGGGCCATGACAAGACAAACACAGAATAAAAGTAATGCATGAATTTATACATCTACGCTATGCAGTACAATGTATGGTCTGGCTACACTATATATCAGACATTATCATACCCACATAAGCCAGAAAATTTGGCAAGGGTCAGTCATCATTTATGCAGGTGGACGAGGCACAGTGACATGGAACAACAATGTTAATCATGGGTCATGCCTATGGTAAGGCTGCACATGGTTGGAGGAAGGGGTTGTGCGGTATCGTAGGTCATTTCTTTGGCCGGTGTTGTGAAACTTCCAGGGCAGCAGTGTTGGCTATGTCTACCATCTGTTCCTGCAGTGTCAGGTTTGGAAGCACGAATTCTGGGTAAGATGCGAGTATGCAACACAGCCTTCATGTCCTCTTCCTGGATACCCACCACAATAGTTCTGTAAAGCTGTCATGCCTACTTCTTGTGGTTTCAAATTGTTCCCTCCCACAAGAACACAAACTGGCTTGCTTTTATAGTGAGGCACAGATGGATTTTTTTCATCGACCATAAGAACAGCAGCTCTTCTGAATACTCTTTGTGCCCTTGCCAGTTGCAGACCCCTGTACATAGCACTGCAACATGTCTTGTCTGCTTCCTGCACCCTTATTGCGCTACCATACCTACCCAGACAGTGTCTGTCATATCCTTGGCACAGCCAATGCAGTGTTAGCACACAACAATCTCTATGCTGTAGTAACGGTGTGTGTGTGGTAGCCATGGACTCTTTAGATATCCTTGAAATATGATACTCCTTGTCTGCTGCCACTTTACCTGTAGGTCTGCTTTCTCCACTATCCTCAGCAGTTTGTCAGCCTCTGTGGAGTGGTCTCTCACAGTACTGCAACCATGTTGTTAATCAAGCTATAAAAGAGTTTGTATCATGACAATTATTCTAATGAGGTGATTTAGTGCAAGGATCTATAAATCTCATGAATATTGTAATACATTACTGGCCCTCTCTTCCATGCTATGAGACCCAGTCTACCCTGTCCATTTGCACTATGACCAATTAAGGTACTTGTAGTTGTGTAGTCAGGCTACACTACCAAACATGTACAGTGCACTAATGGCCACAGTCATTGTGATGTGTTAGCCAGCTGCCATCATGGCCGTGTTCATAACATAGGAGCTTGGCCACATAGCTGTCATTCTGGCCCACACTACTGAACACGTGCATCAATCTGGCCTGAATCATGTGACTTCTCAGACACTTCTACTCATTCTCATTCTGACTGCCATCTTTGTGACTGCATAACCATTAAGCAGCACAGTCCCCAGCATGTGCGTGCTACTGTGGCACTTAAGCACACAATATTCATTGAACCATATCATACAACTTTGTGATAGTTAGAGAATGGTTACATTATTCTTTCCAAATACACGTCTCCTAAAGAAGCATTCTGGCATAATGATCAGAAACATTATGCAGTACTTTAAGCATTCTTCTTTCAAAAGCTTCAAATAATAATTCTAGCTGTAGTACCCTCCACATAACCTGGAGAGCAACAGATGAGTTTTTGATTCCTTAGCTTTCCTGTAGCACTTTTTTCTCCCAAAATATTTTTATTTTGTTTTCATTATAAACACATGCAAACATACATATAACAAATACAATAAAACAATAACAAAACTATTTACAATATTTACATTCATCCATGAACATTTTATCCATGAGAAGTTATCGGTACTTCTTCAAAAGATTTTTCAATTTTTGCCATGCTATTTTTTATGAGTAATGTTAGGAGTTCTATAACAAATGTCTTGCAGTTCTTTTTTACAAACAACTTTTGCTAAATTAATAAATTTTTTAAATATCAAATCTTGTTTACTTTTCCAGTTCAAAGTAATAACTTTTCTGGCAATTGCAAGAATTGACCAGAGTAACAATATGAGATTTAGGTATTACATTAGGTATAGGAACATTGAATAGGATTAGTGAGTTAGAAATATGACAGTTATCAGACCCGTAAAGCCATTACAAAATATCTGAAGTCTTTCCAGTATTGAACAACATTTCTACATCCAATGAACATGTGAACCCAGTTGGCCTCTAGTAATTCATCACATTTCCAACATTTACTTTCACTGTTTTTGAGTACAAGATTTATTTTATGTATAGTATAGAAACTCTTCATAAATTTCCATGTATACAATCTCCAATATAATGAAGAAGAGGTACCATGCGTAGATTTCAATAACAGTTTTTTTGATTCATCAGATATTTGTTCTCCATTAACCTTTACATAGTTAATTCCAAAAATCTGAGTCTTCCCTTACTATCTTATAGATAGGTGACATATTTAATTTTTGATCATCTGTCTTTTCAAGACACCTAATAAAAAGCTGGATCAAACTAGGTATAGACTCAGTCTCTAGGATCTGTCCTTTCAAGACACCTAATAAAAAGCTGGATCAAACTAGGTATAGATTCAGTCTCTAGGTTGATTGATGCTCTCATTTTGTTTTCTATAAACTGTCGCAATGAGTGTATAAACAACCAACTGTCTTGACTATTATCAAAACTACATAAAAGAGAGTTTAGTGGTTTAATACTCTTATTTTCAATAAACTGATGCCAGAATATCAAGTTATTTTCCTTTACTTCTTGCATTGTATTGATGTTGAAAGAATCTAGGCAATCAGGGGAGTATGCTATGGGGAATATAAGAAATAGAAATGGTCTAACGTTGTAATTACAATCAATTACATTTTTAAAGTTATTAAATATTTGATTAATGCCATAAGAAAAATAATCAAACTTCTTATTAAATTAAACAAAATTCACATAAAAGCCAATGAACTCTACTTATTCCGTATTGTTCCTTAAATTGATTTTCTATAGTTCTGACATCAGTTATATGAATCTCATGTATTATTTTCCAGCCAGATATATAGGTAGGTGAGATCCAATGTAATATTACATTAATTATAACTGATTTGGAAAAAAGATCTAAGTTAGGGAATGCTATCCCATTACTGTTCCAAGCTCTAATGTGCTATTTATATGCAATCCTAGGTTTTAAGGGGAACCGTAAAAATTTAAATAGCATGGAATCTAATTTTTTAAATAAGTTTTTGGGAGGGGGTAGTATCAATGACTGTATATAAAACAATTTTCGGTAAAATTATAATTTTAATTAAAGAGAGCCTATCCTCCATTATGAAGAACATTTTACTCCATCTTTTAATTAGTTCACTAATGGTGGTTATTATTTTATTGTAGTTTAGTTTAACATACTCTTTCCATGTACTCTCTATACTGTCACCCAAATATTCTAAAACATCATTCTCCCAATTAAACAGGCTATACTCTTTTAGGTTTTTGTTGATCCTTTTGTTAATTAGTAATGTTTTGGATTTATTATGATTAAATTTAAGCCCTAAAATTATTTCAAACTTGCTTAAGATATTTATAACATCATGCAAAGAAAGTACAGTTGTGTACACTTATCATAAATGTAGATGTTTGTTGCAGTCATCACACTTGGGTTATCGGCCTGCAGGTAGCCCTCAGTCGGCCCGAACACCAGAGTCTTAGTATTTCTGTGTCGGATGCTGTCACTTCTTCCATGACATCAGGTCGTCAGGGGTATAAAACAGGCAGCTGACGCCATTACATCAGTGTTTCTTGCCCCAAATGTCAGGAACCCCCAAATAGGGAGTTAGTATACGGTGGGGAACACCACCAGTAAAAAGTAAATACCAACGCCCTTAGGAATAGCCATAGAGAGGAGAGGTAGATAGACAGAGAAAACTAGGGGCTTGGAGGGAGGGAAACCAGGACTACAACAGTGAATACACTCTAACATCTACATTTATGGTAAGTGTACACAACAGTACTTATGTTCTTTGTGTTTCACTGTTGCAGTCATCACACTTGGGTCGATTCCCAAAGCTGAGGAAGGGTGGAGGCAGTAAAGTGTTAGGGCTGGCTATTAGGCCTCGCAAGACTACTGTAGCAAATCCAACCCTGGATTTGGAAAAGACAGGTAAGTGGTAATGCTTGGTGAAGGTGTGTACAGAACTCTAGGTTGCAGCTTCCCAAATGTCCCTGGTAGGGACCCCCCTGAGAAATGCTGTAGAGGTAGAAGTAGCCATAGTGGAATGTGTTCTGACCCCCTGAGGGGTTGGTTTTCCATGGTGCTTGTAGCAGAAATGGATGCAATGTGCTATTCATTTGGAAATGGTTTGTTTTGAAATGGCCTTACTCTCTGCCCCTGTAGCAAAGCTGACTAGCAGCTGGTCAGATTTTCTGAAAAGGCTTAGTCCTATCAAGGTAGAACCTGAGCTGTCTGTGCACAGGATCCTTTCCCCTTTATTCTGAAGGTTAGGGAAGAAGGTTGGTAAATGGATGGATTGGTTTAGAGTCACACTGGACACCCCTTACGCATAAAGGATGGGTTAGTCCTGAGGGAACCCTGTCAGCATGGAAAATAATGAAAGGTTCCACAGCCATTAGTGCTTGTAACTCAGACACACTTCCATCTGAAGTTATCACTAAAACCAAGGCTGTTTTCCAAGAGAGGAATTTTAACTCTGCTGAAGCAGCAGGTTCAAAAGGTGGAAGTGTGAGTTTTTCCAATACAAAGTTAAGGTCCCAGGCAGGGGTGGGTGCTCTCCTTGGGGGCCTTAAGTTGTTAACTCCTCTCAGGAACTGTTTGATGAGAGGGTGAGAAAAAAAGAGGTGGCTCAGTATTATAATGAGTCGAGATGGCAGAGGCATGAATCTTAATGGAGGAGAAGGATAGGCCTCTGTGAAGCAGTTCTGCTAGGTAGTCCAGGATTAGAGGTAAGGAGGGCACTGCTGTATCCTTTCCTTTAGACTGATTCCAAGAACAATATCTTTTCCATTTTTCAGCATAGGATTTCCTAGTACTAGGCCTTCTGGCTTCAAGAATGATGTCCAGCACCTGTTTGCTGAGGGTTGCTGGTGGGGTATTCAAGGGATAAGCCAGGCTGCAAGGTTTAGGGTTTGCAATTGTGGATGCAAAATCTGTCCCTCCAGCTGAGACAGCAGGGTAGAAGTCTGGTGCAGGTGCCAAGGTGGCTCCGTTGTCAGGCTGCGTAGGAGTGGGTACCAGTGCTGGCATGGCCAGTCTGGGGCAATAAGAATTGCCCTTGGCCTGTCCTGTTTTATCTTGAGTAGTACTCGAGAGAAGGGGTAGAGGGGGAAAAGCATAGACTGAGAGGTTTTCCCATTGAAAGGACAGGGCATCCACCTTCCAGGCCCTGCTGTGAGGGTTCCTGATGCAGTATTTGCTTAACTGGTGGTTCTCGGGGGAGGAAAAGAGGTCCACCTCCAGTGTCCCCCATGTCTGGATCAGAAGGTTGAAGGTGTTGAGCTCCAATTTCCACTCGTGTGGGTCTAGGAGTTTTCTGCTTAAGTTGTCTGCCAGCAAATTTTGCTTGCCTGGCAGGAATTGAGCTTGTAGATGCACTTGGTTGCTCAAGGCTGTCTTCCACAGGGCCATGGCTAATCTGCTGAGTGAGTAAGAATGGATTCCCCTTGCTTGTTTATGTACCACATAACGGTGGTGTTGTCTATTTTCATCAGCAGTTGTCCAGGAAGGATTAGGTATCTGAAAGCTGTCAGAGCATTCTGTACAGCTAGCATCTCTTTTTGACTGATGTGCAGGAGAACCTGCCCTGGGCTCCAGTGGCCCTGAATGAATTTGCCTGCTATGTGAACCCCCCCCCCCCCATGCATAGCCTGATGCGTCTATTGTCAGGGTTTGGGCAGCGAGGGGTTGAGTGAAATGCAGTCCCTTGTTCTGGTTGCATGCTTCTGCCCACCAAAGGAACTCTGGCCTTAGACAAGGTATGATAGGAATCACTGTTTCCAGGTCCTGAGACTGTTGGCACCAAAGACTTTTTAAATACCACTGAAGTTTCCTCATATGCAGTCTTGCATATGGAATTAGCAGAATACATGAGACCATGAACCCTAGGGCTTGCAGTATTTTTCTTGCAGATAGCTGGGTTCTGGTGGCCATTTGTTTGAGTAATTTGTCAGACAGACTTGTTTTTCTGAAGTGAGAAATGCCATCTGGGAAGTTGTGTCCAAGAGTGCTCCCAGGAATACAATTTTTTGACTGGGTACCAGTTGTGATTTCTCTTCGTTGATGGTGTATCCCAATGAAGAGAGAAGGCTTTTTACAAATGGCAGATGCTGAAGTAGCAATTCCGAACTGTCCGCCTGAATCAGGCAGTCATCCAAGTAAGGGAAAATTTGGATATTTCTCTGCCTGCGATATGCAAAGGCTGCTGCCAAGCACTTTGTGAATACTCTGGGTGCAGTAGATAAGCCAAAGGGAAGTGCAGAGAACTGATGGTGGATACAGCCTGCCTTGAAACGTAGATATTTCCTGCATGACTACCTTATGGGGATGTGCAGATAAGCTTCTTTAAGTCTAGAGTGACTAACCAGGCATCCTTGGCTAGCACAGGGAGAAGCGATTGCAGGGTCAGCATCTTGAATTTTGGGACCACCAGAAAGGTGTTGAGAATTGAAAGATCCAGGATTGGGCACCAGGAAAAGTCTGGAGTAGAAATCCTGACCCCTTTGTTCTACTGGAACAGGTTGAATAACTCTGATATTGAGCAGGGAAAGTACTTGCTTTTGAGCCTCTGCCCACTGGTTTGGGGGAAGGTCTGGAAACCCGTTTGGGGTTGGCAGTGAATGAAAGTAGAATTTGTATCCCTGGGATACAATGTTGAGGACCCATCAGTCCTGAGTAATGGACATCCAGTTTTTTGCACGAAGGGCAAGTTTTCTTCCTAGGGGGACAAGCAGTTGGACGGGGAAGGAGAATTGAGAAGTCAATGTGAACTTTTTCCATAGGGGTGCGGCTTACCACTCCCTGTTTTTGGAGTGGAGGCACTGCATACCCTGAGACTGTAGACTGGGTGGCCTGTTTCCCCTGGATCTAGTCTGGGAAGGCCTGGAAGGGGCTGGAAAGGACCAGTTTTTTGAAGGCCAGTGCTTACTGAATCTAGGTGGTTGCAAATGTAAGAATTCTTTAACAGTTTGCATAGATTTAGCTTTTTCTTCCATCTTTTTAAGAACTTCTTCTGCTTTGGTGCCAAACAGTCCTTATTTAAAGGAGCGTCTAGTAATTTGGATTTGACATGATCTGGCAAGGTTTGCTCCTTCAGCCAAGCATGCCTTCTCAGTACAGAACCAGTGACTGCAGCCCTGCAAGATGCTTCCAGGGCAGCAAAGCCACACTGCAAAGTATGCTTGCTAACTTGGTTTGCAGAATGCATTAGCTCTTGTAAATCTTTATTTTATGCACAATATGGAAATAATACCATTTTTATTTAATTAGTTCCATAATATCTTGCTGGTACTTCAACTTGTGAAACTGGCAATTCAATGCCCTGATGGCAAGAGTTGCAGAGGTCTACACCTTCTTACCCTGTCTAAAAGCTCTGGAATCCCTGTCCAAAGGGGTAGGATTTTTGGCCGTAGTAGACTTAATACCTTTAGGTCCCTGAGAAATGGTCTCTGGACCAGCAGTAGGATTCTTGAAAATAAACTTGTGGGAATCAGGTACTCTGTAGTACCGGTCAGGTTTCCCAGGTGCTGGGGGTAATGTATCTGGAATAAGACTGGATTCCATAAAAATATCACCTACAACATTCAGGACAGGGAGTATAGCTGGAAGCATGTGCTGAGGCAACTCTAAAAATTCTCTGAGTCTCTTTTTGGACTGAGGGTAGTCTTGGCATTCCCAGTGGAAATGCTCTCTTAAAATATGCAAGGTTTCACCAAAAGAAAAATCCTCTGGAGGGGAGGCAGAGGGAATGGATTCCTCTGCATCTGAATCATTATAGGCTGATAAGGGCATGTCCTGATAATCAGAAGGGTCACAGTCATTGGACACCTGGTCTGTAGAGTCAGAAGGAAACTCAATTATTTGTCTCTTAGCAGGGGAAGGCTGGCTTCCCCTAATTAGGGTAATAAGGTCTTCAGCCATTCTAAGCATTTGTTTTTGTGGCATGGGAACGTGAGCATGCGCTTTGGTCGTCCATTTTCTAGGCATAGTGCGTACTCTGGGCCTAAGAAACTCGGTAGTTTTGTCTAAAAAAGAAGTCGTCGGTTTGATTCGAACATTGGTAGGACGGAATACACCCTCAGAAGCCAGTGCCTGCCAGTGCCTGCACAGCAGCTCCGGACCCATCCAAGGGTAGAGACATCCGCAGGTTCTATAGTCGAAGAAGCATCTCATTGCATACCGGACTCCGAATGGGTCTGGGCAGAGGCCTTCGAATACATAGAAGCGAGCATCGGGGGCTGTAAAGGCAACTCACTGAGTACCGGCGGACTGGTGACTAGCTTAACAGAAGCGTTGTCAGCAGTTTTGGACCTATGCGGTCTGTCTCTGTCTTTATCTTTACGTTTTTTCAGATGATTGGTAGTCGGATGGCTTATCAAAGCCATTTTGGAATACGGAGAACGAGAGTGAAAGAATTTAGCAACAAAGATAGCCAGACAACAAATTGTTCGGACGTTAAACAAGGCACAAAACCGACAGCGAGGGAAGTCGTGGTCTGGGCGTAAACAGGTGACAAAGTAAGAATGAAAATTCTCTGTGAGGTATTTGCTTTCCACAGGCAAGACAATTGTTAACTTTTCTGACATCGGTTAGAGCAAGAAAAAAGGATTCCCAATGGGGTACTTAGCTTTAGAAGGCTTCAGGATTATAAACTTGAAAACGAAAATTTCAGGTAGCATCCGACTGGCACTTGCAAACTGCTACTTCTTCGGGCTCATCCACGGCAAGAAAGACTGATGTAATGGCGTTGGCTGCCTGTTTTACACCCCTGACGACCTGATGTCATGGAAGAAGTGACAGCATCCGACGCAGAAATACTAAAATTCTGGTATTCGGGCTGACTGAGGGCTATCTGCAGGCAGATAACCCAAGTATGATGACTGCAACAGTGAAACATGAAGAACATTCATCAATATCACCCAACGTTAACATATCATCAGTAAATAATTATAAATTAGGACAATAGTCCTTATTAATTTGAAAGCCTTTTATATTTTGCTTGTTTCTGATATGTGTAGCAAAAGGTTCCATTGAAAGAGCAAACAATAATGGTGGCAAAGGACAGCCTTGTCTAGTTCCCTTGAGGATTTCTAGTGGTGAGAATAGACATGATCCGATTTTCACATAAGCTTGAGCCCCACTATAAATTTTCATTAATAAGTTGACAAAAATCTGAGGAGAATTCAAAACCAATCAGAATTCTTTGTAGATAAGACCAACTAATAGAATCAAAAGCCTTTTCTATGCCTAGGCTGATTATAGTTATTTGCATTTTGTATTTGCATGCCATGTCTATTTATGATAGTAATTTAATAATGTTATCTTGCAATTTTCTATGAAGTCTGATCATTATGTATTAGATTAGGTAATATTTTTTTTTACCTTATTAATTAATATTGTCATGAAAATTTTATAATCAGTGTTTACTAACGAAATTGGCCTATATGAATCAGAAGATTTGGGGTCCTTATCTTGTTTTAAAATGGGGGAGATAATTGAATATTTCCACGATGGGGGTGTTATACATTTTTGCTTAACCATAGTAAAGGCTCTCATCATTTTCTTTTATTATATATTTAGGAAAAATCTTATATAGTTCAGGAATTATTCCATCCACTCCTGGAGCTTTATTATCTTTTAAATGGTTTGCTCTTTCACTTCTGTTAGTGTTATTTGTTTATTTAATGTTATTTTGTTGCATTGACACCTTAGTAGTTACATTTTCTTGAATAAAAGTATTTATTACATTATCTGTCTCCAAAAGTGGTGTATTATTTATATCATTATAGTAGTTTCTGAACACTTGTAATATGCCCATTAAGTTAGATGTATTCTTAACTGAATCATCACTTTTATATTTAATCTCATTAAGATTTTGATTGTTTATTTTATTTTTTTTTTTGGATCTTAATGCTATTTTATGTAGATATTTAGGATTTACAGCACAAGATTGGAATTTCAATTTTTCCAGGTTTATGGCTACCTGATGATTCAAAACGTCTAAGTATTTTTGATTTGACTTAGTAATTTTATGTGCTACTTTATTTGGTTTTGCATCCATTTTTATCTTGTCTATGTTTTTTTGTAAGTCTAAAAGTTATTTGTCCCGCTCTCTTTTACGCTACCATATATATAAACTTTAAAAGTGTCCCATAGTATAGTATCACTCACTTCACCATTATCATTTGTTTCCATAAACACGTCTCTTTCATTATCCATTCTCTAAAGTATTTTAACTAGGTTATGTAAGCAGGAATTCTCTGTAGAAATCTTGTATCATCTGTATGCATAGTTAATGTAAAGTTTATAGCATTATGGTCTGAAAGTGGACAAGTCATTATAGATACATTACTTATTTTTGAGTATATATTATTTGATACAAAGACCTTATCAATGTTTGTTTGTGAACCAAACCGATAGGAATACGGAGTACAGAATAAGGAATAATGTTCTCTTAGACCGTGTATATCTTTAAGATTTACCTGGTTTGCAAAGTCATTTAACTTCTTGGCTTGAGATGTTAGTTTTATTTTACCATTTTTAGAAGTATCATTGCCTGATAATAGGCAGTTAAAATCACCTGTTGCTATAATTTCCCCCTTTGCATTTAAAGTAATCAGGTCCAGATATTTGTCAACATATTTAGTACTTAGTCCTGGTATCCAGTATGCATTAATCAAAGTATAATACTTCCTACTGATTTCCAAAATAACCATGCTTAGCATCCCATCTTTATCTGAAATTGCATCTATAATTCTTGGCATAGTATAAGTATTTTCCATAGAATAAGAGTGCACCTTCTCTTAGTCTTAAAACATGAATTAGCCAGAATGGTATAGCCATTAAATGAGTATTTTTGTAGGTCTTTTTTTAATAGATGATTTCCTGTAAAATGATGATCTGGGCTTTATGCATTTTGATATACTTAAGCAAACCAGCTCTTTTGACATTACTGTTCAAACCATTAAAATTTAATGATAAACATTTATAAGCCATTGACTACAATGTGTATGTTGTTACTTACTGAAAGACCTTTCTTCCGTGTTGACTTGAAATCTACTGAAAACTTATCATGGATGTATAACGTGTATTAAGCACTACTTTCAAAAACCCCAAACTATTTACAAACACATACATGAAACAAAGTTTCTGGTTTAGTTAAAAACTTAACTAAACCATCCATCCACCACCTCTCCAACACAAAAAGACACAAATTATCCATCTCTGCTTAGAATATAGTATAAAAACAAAAAAGGAAAGCATTATGAAAGCAACTAAAGAAATCTGAGTCCATGAAATATACATTAAAATGAGAGTGTCCAATATAACTGAAGCTATATGTATATGTCACATATAATAGCACCTCTGATAAGTAGATATGTCAGAAATACACATCAGATCAACGTATGTATAAACATTAGAAGATGAAGTATGTACAAACATTAGAAGATGAAGATTAAGAAGACTGTCAAAATTTCCAAGACTTTTCAAGAAACATCAGATGTTTTAACCATTTTGCCAGCCAGTCATCTAGCTAACATTTTACATGTAAGGATCTGTTGAATATATGTACAACACTTATTACAAAAAATAAAGCCTCACAACTCTCTGTTTAGTTACTAAATGTTTAGTTATGTAGCATAAGTCCAATGTTAATATGCATAATGAGTTTTCTAATGTAGCTCCTATTTCATTTGATGTCATTTAGTTACTAAAAGTGCCGTTTAATCTGCAGAATGTATGCATCTAAAAAGAACATAGGTATTTTCAAAGGAGTTAAACAATTTTATCAGAACTAATTTACCATTTAAAGTATCTAAGTGAAGGATAACAGAACTTCAAGAGAAAAGAATTCTAAATACAGCCATTTAAACAAGTTCAAAAGGTCAAGTGATGTCATCACTGTTGTTTCCTCAAACTGCACCTTCACAAACCTGTTAAAAAGTACCTAAATAGGTTCATGCACAGCAGAGGTTGTCTCTAGTGAGGAAAAAAAGCACTTTTGGCAGGAAATCAAATGCTGAAGCTTTTAAGAGTTTACAGAAAGCAAAAAAAAACCCTTTCACATAAAAACAGCTATTTAGAAGTAACAGCTGCCTCAAATCAGAAATCATTTTATAACATTTCAATCATTTACCCACCAATTAACTGGACCACAAAAGAAGAAAAAAAGAACCTTGTGTGTGTGTGTGTGTGTGTGTGTGTGTGTGTGTGTGTGTGTGTGTGTGTATATATATATATATATATATATATATATATATATATATATATATATATATATATGGGTCCACCTCAAAATACTGACTTTCAAAATCCCTAAACTCAAAATACTGAGAACAAAACTCTAAAGCTCAAAATATTGAAAACTCAAAATATCGAAAAAATAAAAACACAGTACAGCAATACAACTATATTGCAGCTGAACTACATACAGAAACATATTACTCTTCTGCAAGTATAGGCAGGGGGGCAAGCACTAAAAGCAATAGTGACTTTCAAAATCCCTAAACTCAAAATACTGAGAACAAAATCTCTAAAGCTTAAAATATTGAAAACTCAAAATATTGAAAAAAAAAAAAAAACAGTACAGCAACACTACTATATTGCAGCAGAACTACATACAGAAACATATTACTCTTCTGCAAGTATAGGCAGGGGGCAAGCACTAAAGTGCAATCTCAGAGTTGATATATTTAACAGGGGGTTGCATGGGGGCTTGCCCCCCTGCTTATACTTGGTGAAAAGTAATATAGCTTGTTTCTCATTTATTTCAGTACGTACTTGTGCTGGAATATAATAAGTGTTGGTATCCTGTGTGTTTTCAGTATTGTGAGCTTTAGAGATTTTGGTCTCGGGAGTTTAAAAGTCAGTATTTTGAAGTGGACCCATACATATATATATATATATATATATATATATATATATATATATATATATACACACACACACACACACACATACATATATAGATATATGTAGGTTCATGGGTGTTTACTATATATATATATATATATATATATATATATATATATATATATATATATATATATATATATATATATAGATATAGATATATAGGTTCATGGGTGTTTACTAGGCTAACAACCACAAGGGCCTTTTTAAGCCTAGCCATGACTCCAAAATCTCTGACAAGTTCAGATACCCTTGATAAGTGTAAACATGGGCCTAGGAGACATTAGAGACATAGGTGCCAAACCAGGGACGAATTTCCGTTTTTCCATCCAATTGTCCAAGCTGGACTTGAATTGTGGTAGGGAGGAACTCTACTTCAGCTGTTGCAGTGGTAGCATTGTCGCCTCACAGCAAGAGGTTCTCCGGTTCGATTCTCGGTTGGGTTACCTTCTGTGTGGAGTCTGCATGTCCTCCCTGCGTTCATGTGGGTTTCCTCTCACATTACAAAGGCATGCATCAGGCACGTTTCTCCCGGGCCTCCGCTGAAAATTGGCTTTGTTCCAAGTTGGACTTTCCTGGTTAACAAATGTTAAATAAAATAAAATAAATAAAAATAAAATAAAACATGGACAGAGACCCTGCTCCATAGATGGCGTAATCTCTGGGATACATACCTATCGCTCCAGCAGGTCCTATCTATATCACAGGCAAGGTTTAAGTCTTTAGAATGGGTAATTTTGGTGCCGTTTGTTTTGTGGATATGTGGGAGGTCCATCACAGTGGGGTCTGACAATGCCCTGTATGCTAAGCATAGATCTCCCTCAAAAGCCTGTAGGAGACAAAATATGGGGATAGGGCCTTGAGGCAGTCTGCATACAACATTTTACTTACTCCCGGTATTCTTTTAGTGAGGAACCTCTGTGGACGTTCCAATTGGTGGATATGCCTGGTTAGGTATATACCAAAGGGGACACTGTACTCAATGATAGGTCTGATGAATGCCAAATGCAATGGAACAATTACTTCCTGGAACTTAGATGTCATACCTTTGCTTATAAGTTATGCAACATAGAATGATTTCCTTACCACTGTAGACACTTGATGGTCAAAGGCTAGATTACCATCTATGAGTGTCCCTAAAGTCCCTGACTACAGGGTCAACTTTAAGGGGTGTGTTGTCAATATGATAGTTATCAAAGATGGATATTTAGCCATCTATAAAACACCATTAATGTACTGCATTAATGTTTATATATGTCTAAACAAAGTCTAAAACATTTAGTTGGACACACTAATTAGAAACATATTGTTACCCTACCACTGACCCACTAGAAAAAATGCACTTTGGTATTAAGTCAAATTGTACTATTACTGAAGAATTAGAAGACATATATCATTTGTAGTTATTTAAAAGGGAAATGCATGTAAAGTACTTATAGTGGGGAAAAGACAGAAAAGGAACATTAGTAACAAAAAGGAATAGGAAGAAAGAAGAGAGAGAAAGAATGTTATTTAAATACTTAGTACTATATGTAATTAGAAGAAGTAGACATAGAAAGGAAAAAGAGAAAGTTAATAATAAAGATGATTCACATTACCTTACAGTATATAGAGATTTTCCAGAATCAAATATATTATGATTCATAAAACAAAGCATTTAAAATTAGAAGGAATTTATTCATTTGTCCTTCAGTTTCTTAGTTTTGTTTGCCCATTCCTTCATAAACTATCTTTTCTGTTGCTTGTCTCAAACTCTGGGATGACTATTCCATTTATTCTCTGTCCGACAGTATTTTTTCTTTTGGATAAATTCTACTGCTTCTTGTAGGGAATCAAAGATCTTCACTCCTTCTGGCAAGGTGATTTTTATTCTTGCAGGGAAAAGAATTAGAGCTTTAACATTGGCTTTTTTCAAGGACTTAATTAGAGGAACACTGCTTTCTTTTGGATATGACTGTAGAGATGTAGTCATTGTCAAAATGAATAACTTTTTCACCCAACTTGATAGGGGAATTAGCCCAAGCTGATTTCAGCACTAAGTCCTTGTCTTGTGAGGAAAAAAACTGAATCATGTTAGCACCCTTTTCTTTCTCAGGAATTCCATATATTCTTATGTTATTCCTCCCTGATCTACTTTCAAGGTCTTCCAGTTTCTCAATCAGCCTGTTGTTTTGTTTCAGAAGAAATTCATTGTGATGTTCATTTTCTGTCACTCTAGTATCCAGGTCAGTTACCATTTCCTCTAAGGCAAGAATCTGTTCAGATTACTATTCCATTTAGAAGTTCCAGTTGTTTACTACATTCTTGTTGGATAATATCCATTTTGTTTTCGAATTTGTCCATTTTTAGTGCCATTTCCTGGATGTTTGTTATTATAAGATGTAGTTCTTTCTTCACTGCACTCTCCTGGTGTGGGTTCTTCGAGTTGCTCATGTTGAGATCTCCAGTAGAAAACCTCTTGACAGGAATAATTAAAAAAAATCTCTTGACTATGCATTCATTTTTAGAAAATAATAGAGAGTCTATGTTAATCTATCTTTTAGTATACTTTTGGTTAGATTTTTCTAAAAATTGAAGTATATTTCCTGTCAGGATATTAAAATCTAAGCAGAGCTATGAATTTCTGCTGCTATCAGACTGGCATCTTGGTCTCTTATTAGACTCATTGAAATCCAAGTCTTAACATGTTTAATAGAAAGGAAGAAAGAAAACATTTTTCTGTGCTACAAGAAAATTGTTACTTTTCAATAAAGCACCATTAAAACTAACAGTCAATGACAGTGGGGAGGCACTACTAATACAATATCATCCAGTGTGTACATTTCCAACATGGTTGCATACTGATTAGTACTACAAACACTATCACTGTGTAGACTTCCAACATGCCTGCACACTGATTAACAGCTTAATTACAGCTCTTCCAATGTGAAAACAGAAAATGAGAAAAAGGAGTGTCATTGAAACTTTTAGTTGGGTAAAATTCAGTTACTAGCTAGTAAGTACCACTGCCTGGATGCCAGCAAAGAAGAATTTGGAGAACCTGAAAGAAAATCAAACAGAAAAGGTGAAGAGAAAACAGTGTCTGGGAAGGATCCTGCAACTGCTCAACAAAAAGCAGTTCAAGATTCAGCTTTGGTTCAAGAGAAGCATTCTATAATTCAGAGGAAAAATAAATTCAGATGTACTCACAGGTTATTAAAATAAATGAAAAGTACAGTTGTGTACACTTACCATAAATGTAGATGTTCAAGTGTATTCACTGTTGCAGTCATTACATTTGGGTAATCTGCTAGCAGGTTACCCTCAGTCGGCCTGAATTCCCAAAGTCTTGGGTCCTGCGTCAGTTGCTGTCTCCTCTTCCATGACGTCAGGTTGTCAGGGGTATAAAACAAGCAGCCAACACCATTTTCTTTAGTTTTTCTTGCCCCAGATGTCTGGTGCCCCCAAAAAGGTAGCAAAAAAAAAAAAAAATATATATATATATATATATATATATATATATATATATATATATATATATATATATATACACACACACACACACATATACATGCATCAGTAAAAACTTTACCTTCGTCTAAAAGCAAATACACCACATAGGTTGTAGAAGATAGAGAAGGAAAGATAAACTCCAGAATGAAAGGGGGATGGCGGGCAGATAACCTGGACTGCAACAGTGAATACACTCGAACATCTACATTTATAGTAAGTGTACACAACTGTGCTATGTTCTTCGTGTTTCACTGTTGCAGTCATTACATTTGGGTAGAATTCCAAAGCTATGGGTGGGAGGCTGGAGCTAAACCGCATTAGGTGCGGCTGTAAGGCCCTGCAGAACTGCAGTGGCAAAGCCTGCCCTGGACTTAGAGTAGAGAGGCAACTGATAATGCTTTGTAAAGGTGTGAACAGAACTCCAAGTAGCAGCCTCTAGAATGTCTTTGGTTGGTACTCCTCTGAGAAAGGCTGCTGAAGTAGCTGCAGCTCTGGTGGAATGAGATCTAATGCCCTTGGGCACAGGTTTACCATGGTGTAATTAGCAGAAACGAATGCAGTGGCTTATCCACTTTGAAACAGTCTGCTTTGAAATAGCCTTTACTTCTGATCCTGCAGCATATGTCACTAGCAATTACTCAGTTTTTCTTACAGCTTTAGCCCTGCTCAAGTAAAATCTTAGCTGCCTGTGTACGTCCAAGGAATGCAGAATTCTCTCCCCCTTGTTCTGCGGATTTGGATAAAAGGATGGCAGATGAATAGTTTGGTTGACAGCCACACTGGAAACCACCTTAGGCATAAATGTTGAATTTGTCCTCAGAGACACCCTGTCTGGGTAAAATATGATAAAAGGCTCCACAGCCATGAGGGCCTGTAGCTCTGAGACTCTTCTTGCTGAAGTAATTGCTAGTAGCACAGCTGTTTTCCATGATAAAAACTTTATATCAGCAGTAGCAGCTGGTTCAAATGGAGGCAGGGTGAGCTTTTCCAACACATAATTGAGGTCCCATGCAGGTATTGGTGATCTTCTAGGAGGCTTTAAATTTTTGGCTCCTCTAAGATACTGTTTTAGTAAAGGATGAAAAAAGATTGGCGGCTCTGTATTGTAATGAGCCGAAATGGCAGAGGCATGAATTTTAATTGATGAGAAAGATAGGCCTTTGTCAAGCATCTCAGTCAAGTATTGTAATATCTGAGGAATATTTGATTCTGCTGTATCAGTTCCTCGTGCTTGATTCCAAGCACAGAATCTCTTTCATTTATCAGCATAGGATTTTCTAGCACTAGGCCTTCTGGCTTCCAAAATGACATCCATCACAGCTTCACTGAAAGGTGTTGTTTGTATAACTACATGATCAGCCATGCTGCCAGGTTCAGTGTCTGGAGTTGACTGTGCAGGATCTGATTGTTTTGCTTGACAGTAGTTGAGGTCTTTGAGGTAAGGTCCAAGCTGGTTATTAAGACAAGTTCCTTAGGATTGGGTACCAGTATTGGCGGGGCCAGTCCGGGGCAATTAGTATCATCTTTGGTTTCTCTTGTCTGACTTTTAGGAGGACCTTGGGAAGAAGAGGCAGTGGAGGAAAGGCGTAAACTGATAGGTTTTTCCAACTGAAGGATAGAACGTCCACTTTCCATGCTTGTCTGTGATAAGTCCTTGGCAGAATCTTTTCAATTGATAATTCTGAGGGGAGGCAAATAGATCTATGTCTGGGCTCCCCCATTTCTTTGTTATCATGCTGAAGACTTGTGGATCTAGTTTCCACTCGTGAGGATCTATAAGGTTTCTGCTTAAATCGTCTGCCAGAGTATTTTGCTTTCCTGGCAGGAACTGAGCTTGAAGATGTATTTGGTAAGTCAAAGCTGTGTCTCACAATGCCATGATTAATCTGCAAAGGGGGTATGAGTGCGTGCCCCCCTGCTTGTTTATATACCACATGACAGTGGTGTTGTCCGTCTTTATCAGTAGTTGTCCTTGATGAAGTAAGTCCTTGAAGGCTGTCAGGGCATTTTGAACAGCTAGCATCTCTTTCTGGTTGATATGTAGATGCATTTGTTCTGGGGTCCATATGCCCTGAATGCATCTTCCCGCCATGTGGGCCCCCCAGGCATAATCTGATGCATCCGTTGTTAAGGTTTGGCTGGCAGGGGGTAGAGTGAAGGCCCGTCCCATGTTTTGGTGACATGCCTTTGCCCACCATAGAAACTCCTGTTGCAGGCAGGGAATGGGAGCAATCATTGTTTCCAGACTGTGACAATGTTGACTCCATAAACTTTTTAGGTACCATTGAAGTTTCCTCATATGCAGTCTTGCATATGGAATCAGTAGGATGCAGGATGCCATGAAGCCCAAAGCCTGCAGAATTTGTCTTGCAGATAACTGGGTTTTTGTTGCCATCAGTTTGAAGTAAGTAGTCAGTTGTCTTTGCTTGTCTGGGTTGAGGAAAGCCATCTGGGCAGTTGTATTCAAGCTTGCAACCAGGAATGTTATCTTTTGAGAGGGTACCAGTTGTGATTTATTTTCATTTATTGTGTACCCTAGGCATGTTAGAAGCCTTCTCACAAACGCCAGGTGTTGAAGAAGAATGTCCTTGTTCTCTGCTTGAATGAGACAGTCGTCCAAGTAAGGATATATTTAAATGCTTCTTTGTCTGCAAAATGCAATTACTGGTGCCAGGCGCTTTGTAAAGACCCTGGGCACAGTAGATAAGCTAAAGGGCAGTGCAGAGAATTGGTGATGCATTATGCACACCTTGAATCCAAGGTATCTTCTGCACGATTGTCTTACTGGGACATGCAGGTATGCCTCTTTTAGGTCTAATGTCATCAGCCAAGCATTCTTGCCCAGCATGGGCAGAAGCTGCTGCAAAGTCAGCATTTTGAATTTTGGAATGTCCAGGTATGTGTTCAAAATCGATAAATCCAGTATTGGCCGCCAGACCTTGTCCTTTCTGGGTACCAAGAACAGTCGAATAAAAACCTTGTCCTTTTTCCTGTTCTGGTACTGTCTGAATGGCCCCCATATCCATAGGGGACGTAACCTGTTTCTGTGCCTCTGCCCATTGGTTTTTTGGCAGATCTGGCCAACCATTTGCCATTGGCAGAGTATGGAAATGGAATCTGTATCCCTGTGATACTATGTTTAGCACCCACTTGTCCTGGGTTATTAACTGCCAATTTTGAGCAAAAAATGTTAATTTTCCCCCTAAAGGTGCTGCCAAAAGATAACTGCTTGGTGAAGGCAGAGGGAAGTCATTGGGACTGTTTTCTGTAGATTTGCGCTTTATCTCCTCCAGATTTGGAGGTAGAAGCACCCCATTTCTTTGACCTGTATGAATTTTGTGCCTGGTATCTGGAACCCTTAGGGCGTCTGGATTTACCCCTGTGAGCTCTGTCTGACACAGGAAAGGACCAATTTTTTGTAGGCCAGTGTCTACTGAATCTTGGTGACTGCACTTGTAAGAAGTCTTTTACAGTTTGCATAGACTTAGCTTTGTCTTCCATTTTCTTTAAAACTTCTTCTGCCTTAATACCAAACAGAGCATCGTGCTGTAAAGGTGCATCGAGTAATTTAGCTTTACCGTGATTAGGTAAATTTTGTTCCTTTAACCAGGCATGCCTCCTAATCACAGATCCAGTAACTGCGGCCCTGCTCTAAAGAATCAAAACCACATTGCAAAGTATGCTTTCCAACCTGGTCAGCAGTATGCAATAATTCCTGTAATTCTTTATTTTCTGCACATTCAGAAATTAACATAATTTTCTGTTTCAGCAATCCCATAACATGTTGTTGATACTTGAACATATGAAACTGGCAGTTTAAGGCCCTAATTGCCAAGGTTGCAGATGTATAAACCTTTTTTCCCCATCTATCCAGTGCCCTTGAATCTCTGTCAGAGGGGGTAGGATTTTTTGTTGTTGAGGCATTAACTCCCTTTGGACCCTGTGAAATAGTTTCAGGATCAGCAGCAGGGTTTCTAAATAAAAACTTGTGTGAGTCAGGGAACCTGTAATATCTGTTAGGCTTGCTGGGAGCCAGAGGTAAGGAGTCAGGGGTCAAGCTTGACTGAAAAAACATCATCCACAATGTCTAAAACATGGGGTATGGCTAAAGGCCTGTGCTGAGGGAGAAGAAGGAAATCCCTGAGCCTCTTTTTGATTCTGAGAAATCTTGACTCTCCCAGTGAAAATGCTCCCTCTAGGACTAACGTACATGTCAATTTAGGCATGGTCAAATGTGGGGCATGTAACTGGTGTCACAAGATAAAAACAGGTAACACATTTACTGTGAGACATTTAAAATATCATATAAAATGAAAGTACAGTTGTAGTTCAAAATCAGTGGTATATGTGGCTATTTGTGATTCATGTTCAGTATTTTACATAGGCAAAACAGAAAGAAAGTTGAGCCAAAGAATATAGAACATGAATATGCCATCAACAAGAAAAACTTAAATAATGCCCTGGTCAAACATGTTAATGAGAGTGCGAGGCATTCTTTTAGGTTTTTAGCAATAGATCATATAGACATTCATGACAAAAAAAAAAAAACTGGGTGTTCTATTACAACTTAAAGAATTAAAGTGGCAAATATGCCTGCAAGCCGATAAATGGCCAGGCATTAACGAAAGAAATTCGATAGCCCCAGTATTAAAATTAAAAGCCCTGGAAAGAAATAAAATTATGGATGTTTAAAAATACACCATTAGATTTTATTTATTTAAAAGTTCAGTTTTAATTTTGTGTATATTTACATATGTATAGGTTGAATGGACTTTGAATAATGGGTTTTACTGTATGAGTAAACACATCTTGAACTCTTATACAAATGTTTGTTTAATAATTATATAACTGAGTTAGGTGTTTTAATAGCAAGGGAGTTAGGAGTGAATCATTTGAAGTTCATCCAATCAGACAAGGAACAACAGTATTTAAGTGAGTTTAACATTTGATTAGTTGTCTGAAGAAGTTTACACTGGTTAAACGAAAGTGCTAACCTTTTACACTGTTTTATTATTTTTATGATTAAACAAGTGATTTTTGTACGTTTTGGCGTAATTATTAGACTGGAGTCTGCAGAGAGGATGAGAACACAGCCTCTGGATTTTCAAAGCTTGTTTGTGTTGACTTAATAATGAATAAAATGTACAAAGATTCCTTCATGCATATGCAAGTTATCCATTATTTCTCACCACTACCTTTACACGGAGACGAGCTGCCTGCAGGTTCAAGCAATTAATCTTGAGAGTTCTGAGCATTCTTTGCTGAGGGAAATACAAAAGTTTAAGTTAAAATGACAAGCAGTTTAGTGAAAAAATAAAGTCTGAAATTATGGGAAGTAAGAAAGAGATAGTTGCCTTTCCACCAGCCTTAATACTTTAATGCATTTAACAGAACAGTGCATAATTCAGCTTTATTTAAAGGTTGCTAGTGCACTTTTTCTTAGGTCTAAAAGCTAATATTTTCTGAAAGCATACAAGCTGTTTTTTTATATACGAGAGGGGAAGAGAAAGACGAAAAGAACAGACAGCAATCAGTGCAACTGGAAATACAGTCTGTTACAAGCACTTTAGCTTGGGTAACCTTTAACTTTAGAATATGTTATGCCTGTGAATGCAGCTGTCAATTTGGGGCAGTTGTTCCTATCACGAGGGTTAAAATTCATTTGTTGAAAATGTACACAGTTTTGTGAGCTTGTACTAAGTTAATTGGGGATGGGAGTGTTCTTAATTTTTTTTTTCTTTGGGGATTTTAATTAAGCAAAAAGTCTTGACAAAGGTTCAAATGCAGATAAAAACTACATAAAAGATTAACCTACCAAACATAAGTGTGTGCATGTAACCAAAAGCTGAAAATACATGCAATAAAACTGTCATGTATAATAAGTGGGATCAATAGCTTTTTATATAATGGCTAATCTATCCATAATATTTTGAAATGTAAATGGCCTTACGTGTATAGGCAAAAAGGAAAAAGTACTGAATTACATTAAGAAATGTAGAGTACAAATACCAATGCTACAGGAAACACATCTGGAAAGAAATTAGCACATGAATTTTGACAAAGAAAGGAGTTCAAGATAGATATTCAGCAGAATATCAGGGACAAAGGAAAATAGGAGTAATAATACTGCTAGAGGGACTCCAATAATGATAACAAAAGACAATAATGGTTAATTTGTGGTAGTAAGGGTAGAGAATTATGCTAGCATGTATTTGTATTCCACCAAAAAGCATTATGGATCTTAGGAAAATTTTGGGATAATCAACTTTCAACTGGGAATATTACTTACAGATGGGTAGTGGAACTTGGTTTGCAATAGTGAGGATGCTATTGGGTGAGGCCTAGAAGGAAAATATAACAGAAGATAGATTTTTGAAAGAATTTATGAAAATATTTGGCATGGAAAACACGACTCCAGTAGAAGGAACTTGGAGATAATTTGCATAGTATTCCTCATGTGAAAATAACTGGGCTAGACTGGACAGAAATTATATCTCAGAGAAGCGCGTGCATTTAATTGAAAGCTTCAATACACATCCAATAACCACTTCATTTCATGTACTTTATAAAACGAAGATAAAGATGCAGGGTAATGAATTAAAAATGACACACCGGCACTTTCCTACCTATCTGTTAAACAGAGGAATTTAAGGAAGGGGCAGTAGAAATTATTCAAGCGTTATTATGCAAGACAGAAATTTCTTCAAAAGGAATAGTTAATGAGTGGAATAAAATGAAAATTGAGTTTAAAAATAGGGCAGAAATAAAAGAAAAAAGTTTAAAAACGGCAGAAATAAAAGGAAAAAGATATGGTTAAGTAGCAATAGAAATTATTTAGAGGGGTTGGCAAAGGTTAAGGTATTGCATAATAAGGGGAATCTCTCAGAATAAGAGGAGGAGTGACTGCAGAGTTGTTGTTGTATCTTTCGGCTTTTCCCGGTTAGGGGTCGCCACAGCGGAACTCCGGTCCGCTAATGATTGGTAGTTGATTTTACGCTGAGTTACCAGCCCTGACGCACAACCTTCAACGAAGGTACGCCCATTCACGCATGTCTCCACGCAGAAGATGCTCTAGCTGAGAATCGAACTGGACAGCATCTTATTGTGACTGCAGAGTGCTAAATAGAAAATAAAAGAGTATTTGGATAATCTGCACAAGTTTAGAAAGACTGCTGTTAAGCAACTAATTTTTGATAACTCCAGAGAACAAAACGTTTTAACTCAGTGACTTGGGCAACAGAAAGTAGAAAGGGTTGTCACCAGAGCCTATGACAAGAAAAATAACCAGAGATCCTATGGAAATATTAGAGGTATTTTGGAAATGTTATGAAAATGTGCATAAAGCAGAAAATGTGGAAACCAAGAAGGGGCACACATGGAAATATTCATGGAGTATTTAACTATGTGCAGTGTGTCAGTGGTGCAACAGGTAGCACTCTTGTCTATGGTGCAGAAGGGTTGTGGGTTCTACTCCCACATCAGGTAAGTGGATTGCTGACACTGTACTGCAGCTTAAAGGAGGTGCTGCACTCCTGTGTGTGCCATCCTTTGGATGAGATGTTAAACCAAAGCCCCATCTACCTGAGTTGGTGGTACCTCAGGTGCCTGTAAAAGATGCCATGACACCTATTGAAAAGGGTAGGGGAAATTCCCAGATGCCCTGGGCAGATTTCCCCTAGCGGTATAAACAGCACTAAAGTTCTCTGCAGAGAAAAAGGGACACTGACCTTGTGGGATTAACCTAGTCAACAAAAGTAAGCAAATTAAAAAAGAAAGATAGATTACTGAAAGATGAGGCTCAAGAACTAATAGTTAACATAGGAGGAGATGACAGAAGTCTCCAGGAACAGATGGTATTTCTGTGGAAGTATGGAAGTTAGGAGAAAAGAAAGTGATAAAGATTTGGAAAATTTTGTTTAATAGCACTTTAAAAGGAGGGGAAGCACCAGCATCTTGGAAGAAAGCTGTGGTGGCTGTATTACCCAAACAAGGCAAAGACCCATCAAATCCAGCCTCATATAGACCCATTTCAATTTTAAAACATGATTATAAAGTGTTTATGTCTATTTTACTTAAACGAATGGCAAAGATGTTGTTGAAATTGATAGATATGAATCATGTGCTATCCTGGAGGGGAGGCAAATGTTTGACATTCATAGAATGATGATAATCCAGAACGAAGCAGAAAGTAAGAAAATACTATTGTTGGTGGGTCTTGATGCAGAGAAAGCATTCAACAGAGCAAGATGGGATTTTAGGAGTATGGCAATGAAAGCATTTGCATTCCCTAATAAAATTACAAGCTTAATTAGGAGGATATACAAATGACTGGCGGCATGAATTAAAGTGGGAGGGCTCCACTTTAATAAGCTGTGTTTGAACAGAGGAACCAGGCAGGGGTGTCCTTTTTTGCTTTTATTTGCTTTACACTTTGACACTGGCAAAGAAAATAAGGGACTCCAAAATTCAAGGATATAACTGGTATGGTAATCCAGAAAAAATGGCTTTTATCTGCAAATTACACTCTTTTGTACTTGATAAATCCAGAAAAACATCATCTTGCTGCTGTGGAACATTTTGAGACAGTTTCAACACTATTCAGGATACACAATTAATGAAGATTAAACAAAGGCTATAGCCATAAATTATGTACCCACTCATGACTTGGTTCATCAAAACACATATTTAAGGGGACAGGGTGAAATATTTAGGAGTATGTATTAAAAAGGCTTCTGTTATTACAGCTAAGGATATGTGGGAATTAAATAAACAAAAGATAATACAAAAACACTGAGAAATTGGAATCTGCTGTTTATGGATATGGATGGTAAGATACAAACAGTGAAAATGTTTTAGTATCTTCAGTTTTCTATATAGGTCAGGCATATTTTTTATCAACCAGAAGAAAAGTTGTGGGTAGCAGTTAATACAGTTTTGAAAAAGTTTACCCAGGAGAGAAACAGTTAAGTGGGACAAGTCGATCCTCCCAAAAGAACAAGGTGGTTTTGGATTACCTGATCTGAAGATATATTTTAATGCTACACACTTAAAACTCATACATAACACGAGCAAGTGGTTATAATTCAAAGTGGAAAGGGAATATGATGAAGGGATGGGGGGCCTTCGAGAAATAAGGTGTGTGGGGGATTTTGGATGCAGATCCTTAAAGAGAATAATTGCCACCATACAGATTATAATATTCATAAAATAGCAAAAAGTATTCTAAGAACTTAGCTGAAAGGAGAAAAAATTTTTCTAATAGGGATGAGCACAATTTGGCCTACAGAAAAGAGGCAAAAGGGTGATGGAATTAATTGGAGAAAACTGGAAAAGGAAACAAGGTATTGGGAACAAATAACTACAGAGGGAAAAGTAACAGAATGGGAAGGGGGCAAGAAGACATTTGGACTGCAGGCTAGGGACGGCCTTCCCTATCAGGTACTGATATCAGAGTATAAGCAAAGAAAAATGGATAGGAGCATCCTAAGTTAAAGACCTGCTCTGGCACAGGTTTTAGTCAAATCTAGAAAAAGCTGATGTTAAAAAGGGGATGATTAGTAGGGAATACAAGATACTGTATGATAACTACAAGAATCAATACAAGGAGGTTAGAAAAGACTGGGAAGACAGACTGGTAAAGCAATTTACAAGGAAACAACGGGAGGGCATATGTATGGCTCCCGAGTATGCAACAAAGTCCAGCAGGTTTAAGATTTTTACTTGGAAGTGTTTGCTTAAGTATTTTATACCCCAAGCAGACTTCAAAGAACTTTTCCTCAGGTTGGCAGCAAATGCTGGAGGTGTGATGGGGAAGAAAGTGCTTATTGGGACCATGTTTGTTTGAGTAAGTAATGAGTTGGCAGACTAAGAAAATCCTTACAGAGGGCTTTGTCAGAAATATTGGAGAAGCAAATGACATTAACTAAGGAAATAATTTTGACTTGGGACACAAGATCTGAACTACCTAGTCATAGTAAGGCTTTGTTAAGTTTAATTTTGATGGCTGCCAAAAAAGCTATTACTAGAAAATGGAACTCGAAATATAAACCAACTGCATATTGTGAAAGATATAAAAAAACTGGAATACGTAGAAAGTACAGTTGTGTACACTTACCATAAATGTAGATGTTCAAGTGTATTCACTGTTGCAGTCATTACATTTGGGTAATCTGCTGGCAGGTTGCCCTCAGTCGGCCTGAATTCCAAAGTCTTGGGTCCTTCGTTGGTTGCTGTCTCCCCCTTCCATGACGTCAGGTCGTCAGGGGGTATAAAACATGCAGCCGATGCCATTTTCTTTAGTTTTTCTTGCCCCCGATGTCAGGTTCCCCCAAAAAGGTAGCAATATTATAAATATATATATATATATATATATATATATATATATATATATGTATATATATATATATATATATATATATATATATATATATATATATATATATATATATATATATATATATATATATATATATATATATATATACATGCATCAATATAAACTATACCTTCATCTACAAGCAAATACACCACATAGGTTGTAGAAGACAGAGAAGGAAAGATAAACTGTAGAATGACAGGGGGAAGGCAGGAGGGTAACCTGGACTGCAACAGTGAATACACTCGAACATCAACATTTATGTAAGTGTACACAACTGTACTATGTTCTTCGTGTTTCACTGTTGCAGTCATTACATTTGGGCAGAATCCCAAAGCTATGGTTGGGAGGCTGGAGCTAAACAGCATTAGGTGAGGCTATAAGGCCCTGCAGTACTGCAGTGGCAAAGCCTGCCCTGGACTTAAGAGTAGAGAGGCAAATGGTAATGCTTTGTAAAGGTGTGAACAGAACTCCAAGTAACAGCCTCTAGAATGTCCTTGGTTGGTACTCCTCTGAGAAAGGCTGCTGAAGTAGCTGCAGCCCTGGTGGAGTGAGACCTAATGCCCTTGGGCACAGGTTGCCATGGTGTAAGTAGCAGAAACGGATGCAATGGCTTATCCACTTTGAAATTGTCTGCTTTGAAATAGCCTTTCCTTCTAATCCTGCAGCATATGACACTAGTAATTGCTCAGTTTTTCTTAGAGCTTTAGTCTGCTCAAGTAGAATCTTAGCTGTCTGTGTACATCCAAGAAATGCAGAATTCTCTCTCCTTTGTTCTGCGGATTTAAATAAAAAGTTGGCAGATGAATTGTTTGGGTCAGAGCCACGCTGGAAACAACCTTAGGAATAAAAGTAGGATTTGTCCTCAGACACAAATCCTACTACTGCTTGGTAGTAACTTGATTAAAGTGTAGCTATCATTCTAAGTCTTTTGGATTAAGCACTTGGGCTTCAGACCAGTTGTTTTACAATAGGAAGGTTTGTGGCCTGCACTGTGGTGGCAGGACAGGTAGCTTACATCCTTCTAAGTTGGGAACTGCTGATTGAGGGCTCAGTGCCTGTTATTCTAAAAGTGTATTAGTTCTGGTTTAAGCACTTGGGCTTCAGGCCAGTCATTTTACATGAAGAAGGTTCATGGTCTGCACTCTTGTGGGAGGAGGAGAGGCTGGCCTCTGCCCTTCTGAGCTGGGAATTTCTGGTTAAAGGCTTACACTGCCTGCATATTTGAACTGTTTCTTACAGAAATTGGTACACCTTGTTTGCTGTAGCATAGACTAGATCCAGGCCTGCTGAATCTAGCTTTGTTTGTATGCTTGTTGTTGTTTGCTTGTTATTTTCCCTGAAACGCTAATTCCACCTAAAACGCGGCTTTTCAGCACTTCTGTGGATCCCTAGTGATATCTGCATTGCTTACTGTACTTATTTCCTTGTTTCACTTGAAAGAAAGTTACTGTTTGTTGTTTTTGCATTTAAGTTACCTGTAACACATTGCATTTAAGTTACCTGGCACTTGCTCACTAAAGCAATTATATAAGTCAGCACTAAAAAATTAAAAGCACTACACCCTCACAAACTCCCCTTGAGTACCTTGTTCCCCATTGGCCCTTTTTTCAATTATAAAGGAATTCCAAATACTATTCTAGCATGTCCAAAGGTCAGTTGTCAATCTCCTCTCCGGTCCAGCTGGTGAATCTGGGAATCTTGAGGCAATGTTACAACTGCCTCATGCACACAGACAACCCTCTCCTCCTCCCAACAAATTCCAACACATGTGAGAGATGCAACCATATAGCCAAACTGGAGGCTAAGCTCTCTCAACTCAGTACTACCAGTCGGGAGGAGAAGGAAACCACACTCACTACAATTCCAGTCTCACACAGACCTACCACGACAGCAAACCAAACACACAAAAACATACTCGGAGGCTCTAAATAAAAATCTGCCTAAGCAGCAGAGACCTCCAAAGCAGACACCCAAGCAACCGCTACCCCAAAACAAAACACGTGCAACACATAGCTCACAAAGCCAGTGTGCCAAACAGTCACAGCCCTTAAGGCTAAACAACACACCTGATACACTTGTAATAGGTGACTCTATAGTCAGGCACACTGACGCCCCGCTCACCAGGCTGAACAAGGAGAAGGTCACGGTGAGCTGCCTGTCGGGCACTAGGATCCACCACATAACACAAGCACTCAGGTCACTCCAAGGCAAGTACAAATATGACTCAGTCATTGTCCATGCTGGTGTGAATGACCTGAGACGCACCTCCCTGGACTACATGAAAAGAGACATAGAGGAGCTCTCTGAGCATGTAGCCCAGGCCGGTATGATCCTGACCTTGAGTAGCATCTTACCCTCACCAAGAATGATGCCACAATATGAAGACAAGATGATCAATTTCAACAATTGGCTTAAGTATTGGTGTCATTCAAAGGGGATCCAATGCCTGTCAGCCTGGGATGACATGCTCGACAAGCCACGATGCTTCGCTAGGGACGGCTTGCACCTGTCACCCTGGGCTTTCGGATATTGGCAAAGGCTCTTGCTACCCCATAGTGCCTTTTTAGGCAAGGCTCAAAAGACAAACCCACCTCCATAGGTATCACAAGGGATAAGAAACTAAGAGTAATGCTACTCAACGCCAGAAGTCTAAACCTCAAGATGCACGCACTTGAAACTCTCCTTAGCATGGAGAACATCGATATCTGTGCAGTAACAGAAACCTGGTTCAAGGCTCCTGAGAGCACCCCAGCACTACCAGGTTATACCTCATACCATGCTTTTCAGCCCCAAAACTTGGACCGAACCACAAAAGGAGGGGGAGTATCAATATTCGTCAAAGATACCCACACCTCCGGGTTGGTGTCACAGCACGAAGCATCAGAGACTATCCATGTGCAACTAACAGTGGGTAAAACTGCCTTCCAGTTTATAGCCTGCTACAGACCACCCTCCCAAACCCAGGAATCCCACTCGGCCTTCCTGAGAACACTGGAAAATATGAAGGTCTCTCTAAACACCATTATATTGGGTGACTTCAACTACCCAAACACAGACTGGGAGCATTACTCTAGCTGCAACACCCTAGCCCAAAGGTTCCTAGAATTTATAAACTCAAATGCTATGGAACAACTTGTTACCACTCCCACAAGAGGGGAAAACATACTGGACCTCATCATCACCAACATGGGGACTCTTATGCTCCAGACCAGAAGTGTATCCCTCACTGGTAAGATCAGACCATAAACTAATCTCACTGGATATTTACATCCCGACCCCACCACCTGCCCAGAAAACCACAGTGAAAAACTTCTCTAAAGCAAATTTCACACTCCTCAAAACCGAGGTGGAATCCTTCAAAGCCCCCGGGCCTGTGGAAAATAAGGCCCAGACCGCAGAATCCTTTATAAATGCATTCTATGAACACCTTCAGGAATGCATGGATCATGCAATCCCAAATAAAACCAAGACCCAATCCTCCAAAGTCAGACGTCCTGTCTGGTGGACCCCTGCCATAAACAAACTATACAATAGAAGGAGGAAGCTACTACATGATAGAGCAAAATCCCAAAATGGGAAGGCATCTCTGATCAGTATTAGCAAAAAACTACGGGCACTCATAAAATTGTCTAAGGCCAGCTTAGAGAGAAAAACTGCACAGGACACCAAGGATAATCACAAGGCTTTCTTTAGTTATATTAGGAACCTGGGTGGGAATTCCCAGATATGCTCAGAATTAGTCCAAGATGACAAAAAATACACCAAACCCACAGACATTGCCAACATCCTAGCTGACAGGTTCAGCGCAAACCCCCTCCCCACCAAAAGGGCAAATATCTATCCCAGCAGAGTGCTACCCCCCTGACATCTCAGATGCTCAGGTAAGAGCCGCCTCTCCAAAGTGAAAACACAGCATCAATGGGACCAGACGGTGTCCCGGCTGCGCCCCTACATGAACTCCAAGAAGAGCTAAACCCAAACATAAAACTACTGTTCAATCTCAGCCTTACTTACAGGATATGTACCCAAAGAGTGGCGTACAGCAACAGTGGTCCCTCTCCACAAAGGTGGTGCCTCAACGGATCCTGGAAACTATCGCCCCATAAGCCTGACTAGCTTGGTCTGCAAAGCTATGGAAAGGATCATCATGGACCTCATAAATAACGATATTGGGGACCTACAGACACTGGATCCTATCCAGTTCGGCTTTGTTAAGGGCAGATCCTGCCTCTTAAACCTGGTCGATTTCTTTGAAACAGTCACCAAGGCCATTGACGAGGGGAAGGTGGTCCACACAGCCTACCTGGACCTTGCAAAAGCCTTCGATACAATTCCCCACTCGGGCATTATAGATAAGCTCACCAGCTTAAATATAAATCCCTATGTCACTAGATGGGTTGCAAACTGGCTCAAGGACAGAACCCACATGGTTAGAATTGCTGGAGCCATGTCAGACTCCAAACCAGTTACAAGTGGCGTCCCACAAGGCTCAGTCCTGGGACCTCTCTTGTTCGGTATATATTTCTCGGAGGTACAGGCCAAAACTGAAGGACTGTGGCTGACCAAGTTTGCAGATGACTGCAAACTAGGTGCCATAATTGACTCTCCAGCCAACACAAGCATCCTCCAAAAGGGCCTCATAGAAACAGACATTTGGTGCCAGAGCCATGGCCTCAAGCTAAATGCCAAAAAGTGTATAGTCATCCCCTTGGCAAAAACAAAGTGCCCACAAATTACCACATAGGTGGTAATCCATTAAGTACTGAAGAAGTAATTAGGGACCTGGGGACCCAAGTTGATAGCAATCTCTCATTTGACAACCACGTGGCCAAAGTGGTTAGAAAAACATTTTATATAGCCCACCTAATCATGAAGGGATTCACATCTAGATCAGGGGAGGTCATCATGCCTCTTTACTCATCCCTCATCAGGCCCATAATTGAGTACAATGCACCTTTTGGGATGTACCTTACCAGACACCTGCAGCAACTGGAAAGACCCCAAAAGTACCTCACCAAGAGGATCAAAGGGCTCAAACAGATGCCATATGCTGCCCGGTTAAAGAAACTCCAGCTCTACTCAGTGACATACTGCCTGCTCAGAGGCGATCTGTGCCTGACGTATAAAGCCATGTCCAACCCGGAATTAATGGACATGCTACACCTCAGAAAATCCAAATCCCATCGAGCTACGCACTCAAGAGACTTGAACCTCAGCACTGAAATAAACAGGACATGCTGGAGGGACAGATTCATAACCCAGAGGCTCCCTTCACTCTGGAATAAAATCCCAGTCCAGGTTAGGCAGAGTCCCTCATTGACTCTCTTCAAGAGGAATCTTGATGAGTGGATGGGAGATCGTAGGTTTACCCCGGGTATCACTTCTGTGTCACTGTTAGACAGAGGCACAGTATACTAACCTTGAAAAAGGGCATAGCAAAATTAATTTAAAATGGGTGGCGAAAGCCAAACACTCTGGCTAGGCTTATAAATGCCCTAGGGCAGATAGCCTAGTATGAACCTATGATAAAAGGCTCTACAGCCATGAGGGCCTGTATCTCTGAAACTCTCCTAGCTGAAGTAATTGCTAGTAGCAGAGCTGTCTTCCATGATAAGAACTTTATATCAGTGGTAGCAGCTGGTTCAAATGGAGGCAAGGTCAGCTTTTCCAACACATAATTGAGGTCCCATGCAGGTAATGGTGATCTTCTGGGAGGCCTTAAATTTTTGGCTCCTCTAAGATACTGCTTTAGTAAAGGATGAGAAAAGATTGGTGGCTCTGTATTGTAATGAGCCGAAATGGCAGAGGCATGGATTTTGACTGATGAAAAAGGATAGGCCTTTGTCAAGCATCTCAGTTAAGTATTGAAATATCTGAGGAATATGCGGTTCTGCTGTATCAGTTCCTTGCGCTTGATTCCAATGACAGAATCTCTTCCATTTGTCAGCGTAAGATTTTCTAGTACTAGGCCTTCTGGCTTCCAAAATGACATCCATCACAGCTTTACTGAGAGGTGTCATCTATATGATTACAGGATTAGCCATGCTGCCAGGTTCAGAGTCTGTAGTTGATTGAGCAGGATCTGATTGTTTTGCTGGGACAGTAGTTGTGGTTTTTGAGACAAGGTCCAAGCTGGGTATTGAGACAAGTTCCTTAGGACTGGGTACCAGTATTGGCGGGGCCAGTCCGGGGCAATTAATATCATCTTTGGCTTCTCTTGTCTGACTTTTAAGGAGGACCTTGGGTAGAAGAGGCAGAGGAGGAAAGGCATAAACTGATAGGTTTTTCCAACTGAAGGATAGGGCATCCACTTTCGATGCTTGTTTGTGATAAGTCCTTGTGCAGAATCTTTTCAGTTGATAACTTTGAGGACAGGCAAATAGGTCTATGTCTGGGCTCCCCCATTTCTCTGCTATCATGACTTGTGGGTTTAGTTTCCACTCGTGAGGATCCATGAGGTTTCTGCTTAAATAGTCTGCCAGAGAGTTTTGTTTTCCTGGCAGGAATTGAGCTGGAAGATTTGTTTGGTAGGTCAAAGCTGTGTCCCACAGTACCATGGCTAATCTGCAAAGGGGGTAAGAGTGTGTGCCCCCTTGCTTGTTTATATACCACATGACTGTGGTGTTGTCCGTCTTTATCAGTAGTTGTCCTGGATGAAATAAGTCCTTGAAGGCTGTTAGGGCATTTTGAACAGCTAGCATCTCTTTCTGGTTGATATCTAGATGCATTTGATTTGGTGCCCATATGCCCTGAATGCATCTTCCTGCCATGTGTGCCCCCCAGGTATAATCTGATGCATCTGTTGTTAAGGTTTGGCTGGCAGGGGGTAGAGTGAAGGGCCGTCCCATGTTTTGGTGACAGGCCTTTGCCCACCATAGAAACTCCTGTTGCAGGCAGGGGATGAGAGGAATCATTGTCTCCAGACTGCGTGAATGTTGACTCCATAAACTTTTTAGGTACCATTAAAGTTTCCTCATACGCAGTCTTGCATATGGAATTAGTAGGATGCAGGATGCCATGAAGCCCAGAGCCTGCAGAATTTGTTTTGCAGAAGACTGGGTTTTTGTTGCCATCAATTTGAAGTAAGTAGTCAGTTGCGTTTGTTTGGCTGGCATGAGGTAAGCCATCTGGGCAGTTGTATTCAAGCTTGCACCCAGGAATGTTATCTTTTGAGAGGGTATCAGTTGTGATTTATTTTTGTTTATTGTGTACCCTAGACATGTTAGAAGCCTTTTCACAAACGCCAGGTGTCATAGAAGAGTGTCCTCCATCTCTGCTTGAATGAGACAGTCATCCAAGTAAGGATATATTTGAATACTTCTTTGTCTGCAAAATGCAATTACTGGTGCCAGGCACTTTGTAAAGACCCTGGGCACAGTAGACAAGCCAAAGGGCAGTGCAGAGAATTGGTAATGCATTAAGCCAGCCTTGAATCTGAGGTATCTTCTGCATGACTGTCTTACTGGGACATGCAGGTATGCCTCTTTAGGTATAAAGTCACTAGCCAAGCATTCATGCCCAGCATGGGCAGAAGCAGTTGCAAAGTAAGCATTTTGAATTTTGGAATGTCCAGGTATGTGTTCAAAATCGATAAATCCAGTATTGGCCGCCAGGCCTTGTCCTTTCTGGGTACCAAGAACAGTCTTGAGTAAAAACCTTGTCCTTTTTCCTGTTCTGGTACTGTCTGAATGGCCCCCATATCCATGAGGGACGTAACCTGTTTCTGTGCCTCTGTCCATTGTTTTTTTGGCAGATCTGGCCAACCATTTGTCATTGGCAGAGTGTGGAAATGGAATCTGTATCCCTGTGATATGATGTTTAGTACCCACTTGTCCTGAGTTATTAACTGCGAATTTTGAGCAAAAAGTGCTAATTTTCCCCTATGGGTGCTGCCAAAAGATAAGTGTTTGGTATAGGCAGAGGGAAGTCATTGGGATTGCTTTCTGTAGGTTTGCGCTTTATCTCCTCCAGATTTGGAGGTGGATGCGCCCCATTGCTTTGACCTGTATGAGTCTTGAGCCTGGTACCTGGAACCCTTAGGGCGTCTGGATTTGCCCCTTTGAGCTCTGTCTGACACAGGAAAGGACCAATTTTTTGTAGGCCAGTGTCTACTGAATCTAGGTGGCTGCACTTGTAAGAAATCTTTAACAGTTTGCATAGACTTAGCTTTGTCTTCCATTTTCTTTAAAACGTCTTCTGCCTTAATACCAAACAGAGAATCATGCTGTAAAGGTGCACCTAGCAATTTAGCTTTAACATGATCAGAGACAGAAAGAGATACAAGGAAAGAATTCAGGTTCAAACCAGGAACTTGAAGTTTCCAATCATCCAAAGATCCTTCTAGGAGGTACAAGGCTGGGGGCATGGCTGGGAGGGAAAGGGAGGAAGAATAAAAACGGAAAACAAAGATGGCAAATTATGGTAAGATAATTTCTAAATCTGATGTCCTTCACATTCTTCCTCACAAATGGGTCCTTCTCATTCTTCATCACAAATGGGTCAAATTCCCCAGCTATGTAGCTCTTGGAAGGCCCTTATGGAAGGACATGCTCAGAGCACTGTAGAGCCAAAGGAAGCTCTGTCTAACTTGTAATGTATAACAAAACTGCGAGTCTTTGACCAAGTGGCTGCAGCAAAAATATCATCAATGGAAGTTCTCAACGAAAAGGTAGATGAGGTAGCCATGGATCTAGTGGAGTGAGCTCTTAGGGGGTCGAGGCAATTCTAATCCTTTTTGAGAGTAAACCATCAAAATGCAATATGTAATCCATTTAGCCAGAGTAATCTTAGAAACTGCCTGACCCCAAGCCGTTAGAGGCAAAGGATACAAACAGCTTGTCAGACTTCCTTAACTGTTTTGTTCTCTGAAGATAAGAATGCAATTGTCTGTGCACGTGAAGAAGGTGAAGCATGTATTCACCTTTATTTGTAAAGTTTGGAAAAAAGACTGGTTAATGTTAGTCTCTGTCACTACTTTAGGAAGAAAGGTCATGCTGGTTTGTAAACACACCCTGCCCTTATGAAATATGATGTAAGGAGACTTACTGATAAGGGCTGAAGCTCAGATATTCTTTTTGCCAAAGTGACAGCTACTAAAAAGATGTTTTCCAAGAAAGAAACTTCATATCACAATTTGTTTGCCGGTTCATAGGGTTTCCGAGTTAAACCCTGGAAGACCAGAGTAAGATCTCAAGGAGGAGAGGGATCATTTGCTGGGGGTCTTAGGAGGAAAATTCCCTTCACTGAAGGCTTTGCATAATCTGACTGAGGTCAAAGAGAAGGCATTTTTCTAGCATGGAAGCTGGAAATGGCTGCCAACTGAAGTTTAATAGTGGGAAAGCTAGCTCTTTCCTTAAAAAGAGTAGTGAGGAAAAGAAGAATGGCAGAAGTAGGTGCTGAAAAGGGGTCAATATTCTGATTGGAAGCCCAAATAAAAAATCTTTTCCATATGCTTCTGTAGACTTTCTTGCTAGAGGCCTTCTCGGAAGCCAAAATGATGTCACCAAATGGGAAGCAAGCCTGGACTATTACTGGAAGTGGAGAAACCATGTGGTTAGTTTCAGGGTGTACAGATTGGGATGTGAAATCCGATGGGTGAGAGAGGAGATCCTGAGTGGGCTCCAGTATCCATGGAGAATATTTCAAGTGAGACTATAGGAAGGGGGAACCATACCTGTCGAGGCCAGAAGGGGGCAATGAGGATGACTTAGCACTTCAGCCTACTTGCTTTCTGTAAGAACTTTGGAATCACAGGAAGAGGAGGGTAAGCATAGAGGACACGCGGGGGCCAATTGTGAATCAGAGCATCACTTGGGGGGGGGGGTTCAGAGCAAAATACTTGCTGTACTTGTTGAGCGGTGAGGAAAATAGGTCACAGCAAGGCTGGCCCCAGTGGCTACAAATCATGTTCGCTACTGACTGATTGAGAGACCACTCGTGGGGAAGCAGAATGGATCTGCAGAGTCTGTTTGCCAGCACGCTGGTTTTCCCCAGTATGTGTGTTTCAATAAAGAAGTGGCTTGAAGAGATAATCCATTCCCAAACCCTCATGGCCTCTCTGCATAGTGGGTAGGAACAGGTTCCTCCTTGCTTGCTGATGTACCAGACGAATGACATGTGTGTGTGAACTGCAATAGCCCCCAGAGGGAGATCATCTTGAAAGGCTTGCAACACTAGAAGAACTACTCTATTCTCTAAGACACTGATATGGAACTGGGTCTCTGAGGGGAGCCACGTGCCTTGGACCATTTTTCCCAGAAAATGTCCCCCACCCCAGTTGGGAAGGGTCCGTGGTCATAGTGATGACTGTGGGAAGAAGGGAAGAAAGGTCTGTCCAGAAACAGGTCATTGGAATGGATCCACCAGTGAACATGATGCTTGCAGATTGGAGTGAGCTTTATGGGAAAGGACAGGGGCTGCTAAAGAATGGACCACTGAACTGTCAAGGTCCACTGAAGGACTTACATAAAGAATCTTGCTAGAGGAACCAGAAGGATGGCAGCCAACATTGATCCCACAGCCTGCAGTACTAGATTTGCTGGACAGGATGGATGAGACAGTACTGACCGTACCTGATCTCTCAATGATGTGATGCGATGAAGAGGTAGGGATGCCACTTGAGACGTAGTACTCAGTTGAATTCCTATAAATTTCAGTGTCTGTGCTGGAACTAGGTTAGATTTGGCATGGTTTACTGAGATGCCTATGGTGTTGAGGATCTAGAGCAAGTAATTCCTGGCATACAGAATATGATGTTTGGTTGGGGTGGTGAGGAGACAATCGTCAAGGTAAGGAAACACCCGGTATCCTTTGAGTCTCAAGTGAGCTGCCACTACTACCAAACATTTGGTGAACACCCTGGGGGCTGTAGTGAGACCAAAGGACAGTGCTCTGAATTGGTAATCATTGTCTCACAGCCGAAAGTGAAGACAACTCCTGGATCACCTGTCTATTTTGATGCGATAGTATGCATCCCGGAGATCTAAAGAGCACATCCAATCATCCTTGCGCAGAAGCAGCAGGATGGACTGAACCATAACCATTCGGAACTTCATCTTCTTTACATACTGGTTCCACCTGCTTAGAATCAGAATTGGTCTTAGGTCTCCTGTTTTCTTTGGTACTAAAAAGAAGCAAGAGTAAGTTCCAAATCCTCTCTATTCAGGTGGGACCTCCTGGATGACTATCTTGTAGCAGCTTTTGTGTTTCCTCAGCTGCATCTTCCCTCTGACTCAGTGGAAAATCGGGGAGTTTCCTTCTTTGGACAGGAGGGGGAAAGAAAAAGGGTATCTAGTAACCTCTAGATATTATTCTCGGCACCCATGAATTTCTTGTAATACATGTCCATGCATCTAGGTGCAAGGAAAAACAACCCCAACTGTCTCCAGAGGTGGACAGTCGGGCAATGTTTCAGGAGTGCTGATAGGGCCTATCTGAGAAGGAATCTCAAACCCTGGTTTTGCAGACCCCCCCCCCCTCGTCTCTGGGGTGACATTGTCCATTGAAACCTCCTCCTCTGCCTCTGGAGGAAGTGTCCCCACATGAATCCTGGAAAGGTCCTTGAGATTTTCGGAAACCACATTTTCTGGCCACCACAATGATTTCTAGAAAATGTATGGTGGAGTGGGGGGGGGGGTTAGAAAATTTGATTCCTAAGGCAGAGGGAAGCCTTTCCTTTGTGCTCACTCTGGGTGAGCGATTCTTTAACGGATGGACCAAACAAGGAAGAACCATCAAAGGGGACATTAACAAATGGCACCTTAAAGGGTTACGCAAAGTCACACAGCCTTATCCAGGCATGTCTCCTGATGGTTATACCGGTACTAACAGCTTGTGAGGCACCCTCCGCTGCATGGAAGATCAGTCTTATCAATGCATTCGAATTGGACTGAAGAATGGCCATTTGAGGAGAAACCCTCCTAAGATCCTCTACAGACATAAACTTAGAGAGATTTTGAAAGTTCCTTGGTTAAATCTCTCTGCAAGCAGGTGAAATGTGCCAAGTAGTTCAACAACCTCAGCATAAGAGTAGCTGAGGTGTACACATGCTTTCCAAATCTGTCCATAGCTCTGGACTCCCTGTTCAGTGGATGGACAGAGGAGCTTTGATTAGCTAGCTCCTTCTTAGTGGCCGTTACCACAATTATGGCATCAATCGGGATTCCCTTGCTCCAGTGTGGACTATCAGAAGGGGGAACTAAAAACTTATTTGGGTGCTTGGAAATGCACTCAACAGTGTCCAGTTCCTTCCGGGCCTGGGAGAAAACCAGGTCAATAAGTTCATCTGCTGGAAAGGTCACCCAAGACGTAGATGGGACAGCCCCAAAAGCCCTCAGAAACACAGATTCCTCAGGAGAAGGAGACTGGGAAGCCACCCTTCTGTTTGAGAATTTTCAGGATGTTTCCAAAGAAGACATCAGGTGGTGATCAGGGGGAAACCCTTGGCCTCATCAAAATCAGTGTCTTCTGTGACAGACTCCACAGGGAAGTCTATGTGCCTCCTCTTACATGTTTTCTTCTGAGGAACCTCTTCCATGAGGTGTTTGGGAGAGGTGTTGGAAGAGGGAAATGCCTCTGGGGAATATGTGTGGAGGGATTCCCAGAACTGGCTGACCTTGAGGAGCAGAAATGATGGGCTTAGAGCTTGGATCTAATGAGAGGCACTGGTGAGGATCTGAGGTAAGAGGGAAAAGCTCTATAGAGCAAAGAGAAAGCCCTTTCTACCACCTGAAAAGCTGAAGAACCCAGGGAAACCTCTCCCTCCTTCCTCAGAGCTGAAGTCGCTGAAGACAGGAGGTCGGGGCCAACCCCAGATCCGAGCCTTCAGGACAGAATCGATCTGAACTGTTGAGGCCAAGGCAACGACAGGAAGGGTTGAATCCAACAAAGTGTAAACCAAACAACCCCTTAGACCTGGTGCCGACCACTCAGATCAGAGACCCACTTTGATCTGAAGGTATTGGAGCAGGGCTGGTCAGGGACACCATTACAGTTGAGGAGGAGAGATTTCTCGGATCAGATGCCAAACCTCTCAGGTATTTTGCATCCTGGGACTCTGAAGCCGTGGGTCAGATCAGAGAAGAAGAAATATTTGACTGGGCAGGAGCAGGACCCCCATCTGGATCTGAGCCTTGAAAAATCTTCGCATCATCTTGTCTACATCTGCCTCTGTCAAACTCCTGAAAGACCTGGACGAAGTTGCTTATGCTGACCTGGAACGCTTCCCTAGCATTTCAAACAGCTGTACAGTTAAAACCAGAGATACTGCTTTTAGAACATATTCAGGAGTATGACTTCTACTTTTTGGATTGGAGTAAAATGTTGAAGGTAACTGTGAAGTCCTGACTGGAGTAGACCCTGTCAGATCCAAGGAAAGCCCAAATTACTTCAGATCCAAGGAACCCTGATGTGAGGCCTTCCTCATTTTTTCTAAAGGGGAATGTTTTTTAAGGGATAGATGCAATTAATGTATTGAAATTATATATATTTCTTACTATTTTTTATTTTGTTTTATTTTGAGTTAAATGTCAAATTAAGTGCTAATGAGTTAATTAACAGAGTCTCTTTTTGACTGTTTTTCTGAGTATTTAAACTACTGGGTCTGTTACAGGTGTTACTCTGATGAAGTCTGTGTTCAGACAAAAGCGTTGACTAAAGTTAATAGTATGCATTGCTGGTGGCCAGTGTGGTTTTTTTGCATTTTTTTCTAAAGGCTCCAACGAGACCCTCTGGAACTCTGAGAGAGCCCATTTCATAAGATCCGAGGAATACAGTCATTTTGGAGGGGGTTTGAGACCCAGATGTTGTTGGTAATAAGCCTTTCAATATCAATCTTTTGGGCCTATCTGACAAGGCCCAAGGGTCAAAGGTGGTGCAAATACTACAATCTGATTTTAAGTGTTCAGCCCCCAGGGAATGTATGGACTTCTTGTGGGCGTCAGAGTTGGGAATCTTATGTCCGCAAGAAGTGCACTTTTTAAAAAAAACTGTCAGTTTGCTGGACATGTTGTGACTTACTGTTACACTGACTGGCAAGGTTCAGAACACAAACAGTACCAGATGCACCTGGGAGGAGAGTAGAGAAACCCAAAGAAATAATAGTATAACCCAATCCAGATAAAGGACTAAGACTGCCAAAATTTTTTTTAAATACCTAGGTGGAAGGAGAAAGGAAGACCCACCTAAGAGGAATAGAACAAATTGTTGAGAATGGCACTAAAATAGGAATAAAATACAGAAAAGGAAAAAGTCCCTGATGGCAGTGGTTTGCTAGAGAGGGAGGAAAAATTACGAAATAACAAAAAACAACATTCTTCACCGCTCCAGTATGCATCCTAGACACATTACTAAGAATATAGTTAAGAACCAAGTCTTAACGCTGCAAGAGATTACATACAGACAGGGAAGAATTAATGGAAGCCATAAGTCGTCTCACTACAGAGTTTGTTGAGAGAGAATATAAGAAGTCTGAGATTGAAAAAAAAAGAAAAAGTCTGATATTGACAGAGCGATACTGGAAGTCGATTCATATGAAAGTTACAAAACCAAACCCTACTATTCAGATAAGCATCTAGTGAATGCACTCACAGAAAGGCAGATCTCCTCAACATCTGTGAACAGGCTATGTCTTACTTTTTCTAATGATGTCAACAAGACATGTGACATCATTAAAAAAAACTGGCCCATTCTCCTTACTGACCCTGAAATCAGTCGTGTTGTTGGTTCTATACCCAGTTTTAGTTTCAAAAATGACAAGAATTTGAAAAAGAAACTTTGTTACAACACAAGAAAATATGTGACAGGTTTGTCTCTCAGTGTAGAGGGACTTTTTCATGTAGAAATTGCAGAATTTTGTAATAGTATTTGGTCTACTTGCATGATTTTACAACCTGTGCATCAGAAACCTGTAGAGTTTTTATTTTATGCAGATTGCTCTACTAAAAACATTGTGTATTTTGCTAAGTGTAATCTCTGTAGTGCATTCTACATTGGTAAAACCAATAGAACTTTAAAGGAAAGGTTAATGGAACATTAGGAACAGCAAGCTTACTAATGCACTAGCCAAGCATGTTTTAGATGGTGGAGACCAGCACAATTTTAAATTTTTGGTTTTGCAGAGAATGAATGTGAGTTTTAGAGAAGGTGACATTAACAATGAAACTGAATATGCTGAATTAAGGTGGATAGTGGACTTTAAGGCATACTTATCACCTGGCCTTAACAGTGCTATGTCCGTAAAACCTCTCTTGAAAAAAGAGGGTTGCTTCACTGATTTTTAAAGAATTTTTATTGGTTGTTGGTTTGATTTAAATCTTGTGTGCTAATTTATTTGATTATTAAGGTCTGATGAAGAGGATTGCCTTGAAAGCGCTTACCTAAACTGTGTTTTGGAATAAATTTAAAGTATTTTATTTTCCAGCCTACAAGTCTCTCTACTCATATTCAGGAAATAATCCCTGGTTTGGGAGAGGAGATGCCTGGTGGGAGAAGTGAGGAGCCAATCGTCCAGGTATGGATAGACCTGAATCCCCTGAAGCCTCAGGTGAGCCGCTACCACTGCCATCACTTTGGTAAACACCCTGGGGACTGTGGTGAGACTAAAGGGTAGGGCTTGAAATTGGTAATGACCGACTTCTAGCCAGAAGCGGAGGAACCTCCTGGAGCTTCTGTGCATTTTTATGTGATAGTAAGCATCCTGGAGGTCTAATGAGCACACATCCATTCGCTCTCTTGCAGGTACAGCATGATGGACTGTAATGTGACCATCCAGAACGTCTCTTTGTCAACCGACAGGTTCAGGGTAGAGATCCAGAATGGGCCTTAAGTCCCCCGTTTTCTTTGGCACCAAAAAGAACCTGGAGTAGAAGCCCGATCTGGACTGATCGGGGGGACGGTTTTGATGGCTCGTTTTTCTAGCAGCTTGGAAATTTCCTGTGCTGCTGCCTCCCTTTGCATGGGTGGCAAGTCTGGGAGGTGTCTGGGAAATTTGGGGCACCCCACAAAGGGGATACAGTATATCCTCTGGATATGATCTGAAGTACCCAGTGGTCTGTTATGTACTTCCATATCGCTAGATGCAAGGACAATCGTCCCAGACTGCCTCCAGAGTAGAGCAGTCAACCAACCCCTCAGGGTTGCTGTCCGGGTCTGTCCAAGAAAGGTTCTCGAGACCCAAAATTCCTCGGACTCCCTCTGCCTCAGGGCCAGCATCCATTCTGTCTCCCTCTGCCTCTGAGGAAAGAAGAGCCCCGAGTGTCCCGGGAATACTGCGACTTCCAGAACCACATCATCTTTTGACCTCTCTAGTTCCAGGAAAAGGACCTTTGAGGGTTTGAGAAGCGGATCCCGATGGCAGACAGTGTCTTCCCGTCCTTCTCACTCTTGACTAATGTCTCTGACTGTCTTACCAAAGAGAATAGAGCCATCATAAGGGGCATTGGCAAAGGACATCTTGAAGGGTTCTGAAAATTGACATAACCTGAGCGCCTCATGGACACGCTGGACCTAGCCATCCTAGCTGCTCCTTCCGTAGCATGTGAAAGGAGTCGCATGGACGTGTTGGAGACTGCTTTTAAAGTGGCCATCCTCATAGAGAACGAAGCCTTGTCCTCCTGCGACATGGACTTGGGGGGGAGACTCCTCCAGCTCCTTTACCAGGTCGCATTGGAGTCTGGTGACATGGACCAGGTAGTTCAGCGCCCTAATCAAAAAGGTAGCTGAAGTGTAAACCTGCTTCCTTAGGAGGTCCATCATCCACAAATCTCGGTCAGGAGGATGAAACGAGGAACTCTCCTGAGCAAGTTCCTTCTTCATGGCTGCTGCTACCACCATAGCATCTATGGGAGGGCCCTTATTCCATGCTGGTCTGTCTATGGGGGGGCTTAAAATCTTGTCAGGTCTTTTCGGGATAGGTTCCATGCTGCCCGGTTCCTTCCATGGCAGCGAGGTGACCAGATCCACCAAAGGATCCATGGGAGGGGACACCCAGGAAGTAGATGGGCCCGTGCCGAATGCCTCCAGGAATATGGACTCATCAGAAGAAGGTTTGGGGGAAGACCAACCTCCCCATTGGCACAGGATTTCCATGATGCTAAAAAGGAGACATCCTCGGGAGTTGACCTAGGGGAACCTTCTCCATCATCCGAGTCCAAGTGCCTCCTCTTACATGTATGCTTGCAAGGTACCTCTCCGGTGGGGGTCTCCGGGAGGAACTCGCAAGCCACTTGTTCCTCAGGGGGAGTCGCCTGGGGCTCTTCAAGCTCAGGCTGTCCCTCTGGTAAAACAATAGGGACCATAGACAGAGCCGAAAGGGACTGGGTGGAGTCCGAGGGGGCAGTCAGGGGTCTCGATGCAGCAGAGAGAACCCTTTCTACCATGTCAAATGCTGAAGGAGAGTGAACCTCCTGAAAAAACAATAAGGAGGCCGGTCTCCCCGGGTCCAACGACAGAATCGGAGCCGGGCATGAAGTAGACGGAGCTCCGAGCGAGGGAACTTGGCCCGACAAAGTGGAGCCGATGAAAAAAGTTACACTCCCTCGGATACGACACCCAAGCTCCGGCTCCGACAGTGGCTCAGATTCAAGCTCTCCAGGCAGTTGTCGGAATAGAGGAAGCAGGTACCATTGGCGCCGACCCCCTGACCAAAGCCATCCTCTTTTCCAAATACTCCGAACCCGAAGGTTGGATCGGAGAAGGAGGTATCGGCTGGAAAAAAGGAAGCAAGCTCCCCCCTCCTGAGGGAGGGTGGGCTGGCAAGACTCCCATCTGGAGCTGGGTACGGATAAACTTCCTCATCATTTTATCCAGATCAACCTTCGACAAAGACCAGGTGGACCTCGACAAAGCCACGGACTCCAACCTGGCGGGTCGGGGCACAGAGGCCCTAGAAACTGAACATGTCTCCTCTGGCTCCGGGGAGAACCTCGGAGATCGGAGCCAAGGGAAGTCATGGATCCGTACCGTTTTTATGGGTGAAGGGAGGTTCGGATACTTCTTTCGCTTTTACCTCGCCTCTCTCTCCTTCTCTCTGCCCCATTTCCACTCCCCTTCCACAGGCTTTTGCACAGGAGGTTGAGTCCCAGCCTGGGAGGGAGGAGAAGCCAGGGGAAGAGAGGAAGGAGAGGCGGCCACAGAAGCCGCTGTGACCGAAGCCGAGGTAGCAGTCTCAGAAGGGGGAAGAAAGCCTTTTAGGGCCAACTTGGCCTTCCTAGCCTTAATGGCACGAGGGCTGAACCCTGCACATATATTGCAGTCTACACTCAAATGGGACACGCCCAAGCACATAACACAGAGTGTGGCCATCTGCAGGGGATAATTTATGGCCACACTAAGTGCATCTCTTGAAAATAGGCTTGTCAGCCATTCTATCAGAAGATAGAAAATATTTAAAGAAAAAAATGATTTCCTTCTCTCTGACAACACCCACTCACCATACTTGCACAAAAAACACAGAGGGGGGGGAAGCAAAAAAATACACACAACTACAGAAACTAAGCTAACTATCCTAAAACACTACAACTCGACGTACCAAGCGAGGGGTGGAGAAAGGGGAACCTATTCTACCACTACCTAACAATTTTTAAAGAAAATAAATAGTTTAAATGTTTTTTTATCCACTTGAAAAGTTGGAGCTCAAGAGATCACGATGCAAAGCTATTTGCGGCAAATGAGATCTGGGGATGGAAGGCAGTAAAGGTGTATTATGGGTAAGGGGAGGAGTTTGGAGCAGATGCTAGTAAAAGTTGCTGGCTCGGATCTGATACGGATCCGTAGCCCACAGGTTGAAGACCAAATGAAGTAAACTACTTCAGATCAAGGCTCTAGCAGTGTGTGCTTAGACCCTGCATAGAAGTAATTTACAATGGTAGGAACAACAAAAAGCAATAGCAAAGGACAACCATCAACAAAATAGGTCTATTTTGACACTGGCTGCTCTTTCTTTTTCCCATCAAAGGGGATAAATAGCTGCTCGGCTTTCCCCAAAGGATTTGGTTCTGTCAAAATAATACCAGAGTTACCTGTGCATGTCCAGAGAATGAACCAATCCTTTCACCTTAATTTTTATGTTCAGGATAGAAATCAGGAGATTTAATTCAAAATAAACTGCAAAAACTTAGCATCAGTGAAGGATTGTTCTTAAGGTAACCGTAACCCTGTCAATATTAAAATTCAAATAGGATCACCCACCATGACAGCTTTTAACTATGACACTCATCTTGCAGATGTCAGAGCAGTAACACAGTTTTCCAAATCATGAACATAAATCAACCAGATGAGCTGGTTTAAAGGCAGAATTATCTTTTCCAGTACAAAGTTAAGATCACATGACATTGCCACTAGTTTTCTTGGTGGTCTAACATGCAAAACTCCTTTCAAGAAATGCTTGACCAAAGAGTGAGAAGAAATGCAAGGATCTATGGGCAGATATACTGAAATGACTGACAGCTGAACCTTGGCAGAAGAGGAAAGGCCAGAGGAGAGCAATGCACAAAAACATTGAAGAACCAGAATCACTGAATGGACCTTGGTTGTTAGTATGTTCCCAACTAGTAAATCTTCTCCATTTAGTGACATGACATTTCTTAGCAGCAGGTTTTCTTACCTTCTTTAATACCTGTTGCACATCCTCTGAAACAAGTTGTATAAAAGGTATCAAAACTGAATCATCTAGGCAGTCAGCTGTAGTTATTTCAGACATCAAACTCCCTCTGTTTTGTGTGAATAGATCTAAATTGTGAGAAAGCTTGTGATAATTGCCCTTGGCCAAATCCATAAGAAGGATGAACCAATTTTGCCTGGACCAAAAGACAGTCACCACAAAAAAACTTTGGAAGGTAATTCTGAATCTTCAGAATGACTCTAGGTATCAGTGGAAATTCATACAGTAACATTCCCATCCATGGGAATGAAAAACAATCTGTTTTCCAGGCATGCCTGCAAGCAGCCTCGGAACAGACTGCTTAGCTGTCCTTTTAGAAAGAATGCACACAGACAGAGTTACTTAGGTTCATAGGTAGGTACTAGGCTATCGGCCCAAGGGCCCTAAGCCTAGCCAAGAAGGTTCCCTGGCTTATGCCACCCAAGAAAGTTAATTTCCTGTGCCCCTGTCGAGCAGAGCCACAGAAGTGATCCCCAGGGTGTATTTCCTATTTCCCATCCACTCATCAAGATTCTTCTTGAAGAGTGCTAATGAGGAACTTTGCTTGACATAGATGGGTAGGTTGTTCCAGAGTATAGGAAGTCTCTGGGACAGGAATCTATCCCTCCAGCATGTCCTGTTTATTGTGGCAACAAGGTTTAGGTCCCTAGAGTGTGTAGCTCGGAGAGATTGGGATTTCTTTAGGTGTAGCACGTCCAACAGCTCTTGGTTTAACATAGCTTTATACGTTAGGCAGAGATCTCTTCGGAGTAGGCGATATGCTAGGGTAAAGCTGGAGTTTTTTGAGACGGTCAGTATAGGGCATCTGTTTGAGGCCAGTAATCCTCTTTGTGAGGTACTTCTGTGGCCATTCCAGCTGCTGCAGATGTCTTGTGAGGAACATTCCAAAGGGGGCACTGTACTCTATAAGGGGTCCAATGAGTGCCGAGTAGAAGGGAGGAATGACCTCTTTTTTCCTGGATGAGAACCCTTTTGTGATGAGGTGTACCACACAGAAGGATTTCCTGACTACTGTGGCAATGTGATTATCAAAGGAGAGACTACTGCCCACCTGGGTCCCAAGGTCTCATCACACATTCGGCATTATGTAGACTGCCATTTATGTGGTAGTTCATGGGTACAGAGTTTTTACCAAAGGGAATGACAATGCACTTTTTGACACTGAGCTTGAGGCCATGGCTCTGACACCAGGCATCTGTCTCAGTGAGGCCCTTCTGTAGGATGTCCACATCATTTGGGGACTCGACTATGGCTCCTAGTTGCAGTCATCTGCAAACTTTGTTAGCCAGGGGTCTTTTGTGTTAGCCCATACTTCAGAGAAGTAGATACCAAACTGTAGAGGTCCCAGGACTGAACCCTGTGGTACTCCACTTGTCACTGGTTTGAAGTCAGATTTGGAGTCTGCAACCTTTACAGTGTGTGTTCTGTCAGTGAGCCACTTGGCAACCCATCTTGTGACGTAGGGATTTATACAGAGTTTAGCTATAATTCCAGAATGGAGGATTATGTCGAAAGCCTTGGTGAGGTCAAGACAGGCTGTGTGAACCACCTTACCCTCGTCTACGGCTTTGGTGACTGCCTCAAAGAAGTCGATCAGGTTCAGAAGGCATGATCTGCCTTTCACAAACCCGAACTGGGTAGTTTGGAGGTTACCAATTTCTTTGTTTATGAGTTCCATAATGATACGTTCCATGGCCTTGCAGACCAGACTCTTCAGACTAATTGGGCGATAGTTCCCAGGATCAGTGGTGGCTCCCCCTTTGTGGAGTGGGATAATTGTTGCTCTGCGCCATTCAGTGGGCACAAGCCCTGATGTGAGACTATGACTGAACATGGTGCTTAGGGTGGGGAGCCAGTTCATTCTGAAGTTTGTGTAAAACGCAGCCTGGGATGTTGTCCGGTCCCCATGGATGCTGTGTTTTTGGTTTTAGACAGTGCAGCACCTACCTGCATAGATGTGACTACAGGGACTCCACATTCTTCCTGTATAGATATGGGCCCTTTAGGGGGTGAGGGGGGGGGGGGTAAAGTTAGCACTAAACCTATCTGACAGGATGTCGGCAATATCAGTTGGCTCTGTAATGTTCGTGCCATTGTGTTGTAACTCAGAGCAGATCTGGGTGTTGCCATTGAGATTCTTGACATAGCTATTGAATGCTTTGGGGTTGCCCTTAGAATCAGTGGCGATTTTGTTTTCATAGCTAGCTTTGGAGGATCTTATAAGGGATCTCAGCTTCTTACTGAAGCTGACCAGGGAGCTCCTCTACTCTTGGGATTTTACTCTCTTTTGCAACAGTTTCTTCCTTCTGTTGTAGAGTTTGTTTATGGCAGGGGACCACCAGATTGGCTTCCATTTTTGGAGGATAGCATCTTGGTTCTTTTTGGGATATCACGATCCATGCATTCGTGTAAGTGCTTATAGAGTGCATTTGTGAAGGATTCAGCAGTCATAACTATTGCAATCTGCATGGGTGTCATGAAGTTCTCCACTTCTGTCTTTAGAAGCATGAAGTTGGCTTTGGAGAAATTTTTTACCATGGTTTCCTTAATGGTGTGTGGGGACGGGATGCGGATATCTAGGGTGATTAGCTTATGGACGGATCTGGCCAATTTGGAGTTGACTTCAGGTATGGAACACTGGTCACTCATGTTGGTAATGAGTAGGTCTAGCATACTGTTGCCCCTGGTGGGGGTGTGGATAAATTGATCCAGGGCATTGGAGTTTATGAATTCCAGAAAGCGTTGAGCGAAGGAGTTGGTACATGAGTAGTTTTCCCAGTTAATGGTGGGGTAGTTGAAATCGCCCATTATTAGGGTGTTTGGTTGAACCCTATTATACAATTCTTTCTCTGAAACGTGCACGCTGATTGGCCAGCCCAACCAGCGTGCCCGTTAAGCGTCTCAATATATACTCGGAAAAAAAGGTCCGGCCCGGACTTTCTTTTCCTTTATAGTATACTAAAATCTATATAATCTATGTTAAATTTTAACAAAAAAAGCAACATAGGTTTAAGAAAAAAAAAAAGCTTTTTTATCTTTTTTGCTTTTTATCTCCATGTTTTAACATTTAACACAACGACACAAAAAAAGCAACGAGATCTTCTCCGATCTCGTTTTTTTTCTTTCCTGCTATGCTAATGTTAAATGGGTTTAACGAGACAGACTTAAATAAGCAATGAGAATCCATTGCTATTTTTAAAAGCAGTCTCGCTATGTTAAGATGAGGCAAGTATGCATGATACATCAATTGACATCAATACCAGACAGCTGCGGAGGGGCAGCAAAGAGCAAAGTACAATGCCATTTATTAAGAAAAATATTTATTCTTTTTCTTAATAAATGTCATTAATAATAAGCAATACCAACACTTCTGGGTGTGGGTAATGCGATTTAACCCACGGTTGTCTTTGTTTGGTCCTAATATTTTCCAGTATATCAAGAAAAGAGGAGTGGGAATCCTGGGGCATGGTGGGGGATATATAGCAAGCTACAGTTTGGATTGCAGTTTTGCCCAGAGTTAGTTGCACTTGGATAACCTCAGATGCATTATGCTGCGCAATTAGCCTGGAGGTGTGGATATCCTTAATGAATATGGACACACCTTCGCCTTAGGTGTTCTGGTCCAGGTTAGATGGCCGAAAAGTGTGGCATGCGTTATAGCCTGGTAATGCAGGGATGCTCTGTAGAGCCTTGAACCAGGTCTCAGTCGCTGCACAGATATCGATGCTCTCCATTTTAAGGAGTGCCTCGAGTGAGTGCATTTTGAGATTTAGACTTCTAGCACTGAGTAGCATTACCCTCAGTTTTCGCTTGCCTGTTCCTGTTACGGTGGTGAATTTGTCATTTGAAACTTACCTAAAAAAGACACTATAGGGGTGGCAAGACCCTCGCGGTGGTGGTGCTGCGGTAGCGTTGTCGCCTTACAGTAAGACACTGTCCAGTTCAATTCTCAGTTAGAGCGTCTTCTGCGTGGAGACGTGCGTGAATGGGTGTACCTTCGTTGAAGGTTGCGCGTCAGGGCTGCTAACTTGGCACGTAAAAATCAACTACCAATCATTAGCAGACCGGAGTTCCGCTGTGGTGACCCCCTAACCGGGAAAAGCCGAAAGACACAACAACAAGGGGTGGCAAGACCCTTAGCCAGTATCTGGAATCCCAGGGGTGACAGGTTCAGGCCATCTCTGGCAAAGCGTCGTGGTCTGTCAACCATGTCATCCCAGGCAGACAGATACTGGATCCCCTTAGAATGACACCAGAAGCTTAGCCAATTGTTGAAGTCAATCATTTTGTCCTTGTACTGCGGTATCATTCTGGGTGATGGCAGGATGTTACTCGGGCTAGGGTCATACCTGTCTGGGCTACAAGATCAGAAAGCTCTTCCATGTCTCTTTTCATGTAGTCCAGGGAGGTACGTCTCAGGTCGTTCACACCAACATGGACAATGACAGAGTCATATTTGTACTTGTTGTGGAGTGACCTGAGTGCATGGGTTATGTGGCGGATCCTGGCACCTGACAGGCAGCTGACAGTAACTTTCTCCTTATTTAGCCTGATGAGTCGGACATCAGTATGCCTGACTATAGAGTCACCTATGACTAGAGTGTTGGGTACGTTGTTTTGCCTTATGGGCTGTGGTTTATTGGCACACTGAGTCTGTGGGCTATGTGTTATTTGGGTTGTATTGGGGGGGTGGAGGTTGCTTGTGTTTCTGCTTTGAAGGTCTCTGTTGCTTGATCAGATTATTATTGAGAGCCTCTGCGAAAGCTTTTATGTTTCAATGTGTGGATTTTGGTGGTGTAGGTCTAGTGGGACTATGTGATGAGTGTAGTGTGGTGCAAGTGTTTACATTCTCCTCTTCACTGTCAAGTTCAGTCTTGGTTGGAGAGAGCTTTACCTCCAGTTTGGCTAGATAAGTGCATCTCTCACAGGTTGTGGTGTTGGGTGGTAGGAGGAGAGGGTTGTCTGTGTACGAGGCAATTGTTACATTGCGCCAAGATGCCCAGATTCATCAGATAGACAGGAGAGAACACTGGGAGCTGACCCTTGGACATGCCTGAATAAAAAAACTACTTTCCTCTAGACAAGCGGGGTGAGTGAGTATAAGAGCTGTTTTTCTCTAAGCAAGTGAGGTAAGTAAGCACAAAAAATGTTTTCCTCTAGGTAAAGAGGAAGGCTGAGTGCTGTAGTAATTTGTAGCTTATTTAGTGCCAACAACAAGTTCTGAACAAGTGCTGAGCATGAATAAGCAAATCCAAGTGCTAAAACTAAGAATCTGTACCTGGAACTTGTGGTAGATAGGCTACCTAATGCTTACCACTCCGACTGATAAGCTAGAAGGCTTCCCTCCAACACAGAAAGGCTTGGGGGGGGCTCACAAGCTTACAAACAGTCCTGGATACAGCAAATCTGTATCTGGACTAGACTAGTTACAGGAAAGGTGGGAAACAAGCGCAAACGGTATTTCCCACAAGTGGATCAATTTCTGGAAGACCTCCTTGTTCAACTTCCATTCGTGAGGCTCTGCCCTGGTCCTGTTCAGCTTGTCTGCCACAGTGTTTTGCTCTGATGAAATGTAGGATGCTTGGAGGGTTAATGAGTGCTGAACAGCTACCTTCCAATCCATCATTACCAGCCTGCACAAGTGGCACAACCTTGTACCCCCCCCCCCGCTTGTTCATACATTCATAGCGGATTACTAGGCTAACAGCTTAAGAGCCCTTACACGCCTAGATATTATTACCTAAATTTTATGCAATTTGTGATCCCTTAAGGGCTAGACAATGGCTTAGGTTTGTGCCTTTTGAGTATTTTGCAGACTGCCCCTGTCATCAAGGGACATGGGCCTCACTCTAGAAGTGAATTTAGGATTTTTGATCCAAATGGCATTTGAAGAGGGTCAGGGAAGGGCTCTGCTTTAAGTGAATAGGAAGCCTGTTCCAGAGAAAAGGTAATCTCGGACACGCATCATCTGCCTCTCCAACATGTTTTGTTCATTTCATAGACCATGTTTAGATCCCAAGATCAGGTGACTCTCATGCAGTTTGTCTTGTGAATGTGTAGCAGTTCATTAAGGCTGGTTTTGTGAGCGCTTCGTAGGCTACGCATAGATGACCCCTTAATAGTCTGTTGGAGGCACAGTAAAGGGATGGGGCTTTTAGTCAGTCTGCAAAGGGCATGTGGTTTACAACCTGCATTTTTTGTAAGGAATCTCTTGAGGCCGCTCTAGATGTTGAAAATGCCTAGTCAAGTACATGCCAAAAGGTGCAAATGTACTCGATTATTGGTATGATGAGGAACGAGTACATTGGGATTATAACTTACTTGGATCTAGATGCCATGCCATTACTTGTAAGTTGTGAGACACAGAAGGGCTTCCTCACCACTATGGACACACAGTGGTCAGACAGGGCTACTATCTATCTGCGTACTTAGATCTCTCACCTCTGAATCCCACTGTTAGGGGTGTGCCATTAATGTTATTTTCAAGGGTATTTGACTTCACAAAGGGTATGATTATGCATTTTTTTGCATTTTAGTTTTAGGCTATGGCTCTGGCACCAATCATTTGTCTAAGTCAGACCCTTCTAAAGGATATCTACATCACTGAGGGAATTTGTTGATTGCCCCCAGTTTGTAGTTGTCGGCAAATGTAGTCAGCCAAAGGCCTTCTACATTTGCCTTGACTCCAGACAAGTACATTCCAAACAGGAGACGCTGCAGAACTGTCTCTTCCGGGATCTGGAATCATACACTTTAACATGTGTCCTGTCCATGAACAATTGGGCTATCCATCTGCAGACGTAAGAATTTATGCCCAGTTTCATGAATTTATCTATAATACCAGAGTGGGGAATTGTGTCAACTGCCTTAGCCAGGTCAAGGCAGGCAGTATGCACTGTTTTACCCTCACCCATGGTCTTACTGACTTTCTCAAAAACGTCCACCAGATTGAGCAGGTATGACCTGCCTTTGACAAAGCCAAACTGGGTTGGGTCCAGTGTTTGGAGGCTTCTTATGTCGATATTTAACAGGTCAATGATTATTCTTTCCATGGCCTTGCATACAAGACTAGTCAAACTTAATGGTCTGTAATTGCCTGGTTCTGTTGATGGTCCCCCTTTATGCAGAGGGATGACTGTTGCTGTCCTCCACTGCACAGAGACAAAGCCAGTCTGGAGGCTGTGGTTAAATATAGATCCTACTAGGCCTGCTAGGTCCTGTTTCAAGCTATTTAAGAGGCATCCTGTGATATTGTCTGGATATGCTTTTAGCTTTAGAGAGCAGAGTGGCGACCTGTTCTTTGGTGATACCTGGTAAAGGAATCGTGAAGGGTATTTCTTTGGGGATAACTGGAGGTGAAATCTGAGTTGAATTTATCAGCCAGCAGATTTCTTACATTCTTCTGGTTGATTATAGGTGTTGCTATCTACAACTAATTCCGCACATTGTTTTGTGCTACCGTTAAAATTGCAGATATAACTGAAAAATGTCCTATGGTTATCCCTAGCTTGGGAAGTGATTTTTGCCTCAAAATTTGCTTTTGACTTTATAACTAGTTCCCTGATTTGCTTGTTTAAACTAATGAGGGAGTTTTTGCTCTGTTGTGCACATTCACTCTTTACTTCTAGACAGAACTTACTTTTTCTGTTATACAAGCTATTTATACCAAGGGTCCACCAGGGTGGCTTGTTTTTGTGGTTTGTCCTAGGCTTATTTTGGTCTGTACTGCTGTTTCGATGCAGTTGTTTATATGTTCGTACAAACCCTTTGCATATGGCACTGCATAGGCTTCTGTGTTTTCTGTGTTTGGGGAAACTAGTTATGTTGTAACTTAATAGGCAGTAGTTTGTCTTAAAAAGTTCTTAAACGTTTTGGGGTTAGGTGTGGGTTCAAATTTAATATTTATTTCAGGGGTGACCACTTTATGATCTGATCTAACCACTGAGAACATAACATTGGGGGGGGGGTGCAATGCTCTCCCATATTTGTGAGTATCAGGTCTAGGATATTTGTATCCCTAGTGGGAGTGCAAACTAGCTACAAACTAGCTACAAACAGGGCACTTGCATTGACAAAGTCTAGAAATCTTTCAGCCTGCATGTAAATGGTTGTCTATGCTTCCCAGTTAATGGAGGGGTACTTGAAATCAACTGGGCTGAATGATAAGTGAATCTAGTAAATTCAGGTATGATGTATGGATTTCCTGGTTCATGGTAGGAGACCTGCTGCTAGCAAGGATATGGTAATGGATTTTTCCTATGGTTAGTTGGACATGGAGTAGCTAAAGCATGTCATATATTCTGACCAGTCGAAGTGCTTACCCTTTATGCAGATGGATACACTTCCATGTTTTACCCTTTCACGTGTGGTGGGTGATCAGAATGCGTGAAAGGCATTTTAGCCATGCAATAGGAGTGCTTTCTGTGGCTTTGAACCATGTTTAAGCAATTCCCCAGTCATCAGCATTCTCCAGGATAAGGAGTGCTTCCAGGGACTGTAGTTTCTTGCTGAGACTCCTAGCATTGAGCAATAATGTGTTTAGCTTATCCCAAGCAGATGTTTCTGCAATGGAAGGTTTGTCTGTTCGGCACTGCCTAAAAACGGCACTATAGGAACTGATAATGTTTTGTCAAATATCAGAAAGCCTAGTGGTGACAGGTGAAGACCACCTCTGGCAAAGCAGAGTGGTTGGTCAATCATGGCCTACCAGGCTCCCAAATATTGGACACCTTTGGAATGTCACCAGTAGCTAAGCCAATTATTAAAGTCAATCATTTTCTGTTGTTACTGTGGCATCATCCTTGGAACCTGAAAACTGTTGCTCAGTGCTAGGCTCATACCTGCCTGTAACACACATTCTGACAGCTCAATTATGTCTCTCTTTATACAGACCAGGGAAGTACATCTCAGGTCATTTACTCCCACATGGTCTATGCCCGAGTAATACTTGTACTTGGGGTTTAGTGACCTGAGTGCTTGCATGATCTGGCGAATTCTGTCCCCTGACAGGCAACTAACTGCAACCTTCTCCTTATCCAGCCTGGTGAGAGGGGCATCAATCTGTCCAGTGCTCTAGATTCTCTACTTAGAGGATGGACAGATGCACTCTCTTCAGAGTTCCTTTTTGGTAGCTGTGGCTACTACAACAGCACTGAATGCAGGCCTGTTTCTCAAATGTACACTGTCCTTGGTCAGAATTAAAATCTTAACTGGCTTTCCAGGGATAGGCTTCAGCATGTCTGTTTCTCTTCATGCTCTCCTAGACACTAAATCGATGAGCGCATCTAGCTGGGTTACACCTATGCCAGGGAGGGGGTTGCACACTGACTCTTCAGGGGAAGGGGCTTCAGTTGTCCAACCTCCTGTCTGTCTCAATAATAATTTTTAATCCATGTGGATATAAGACATGAAATAGCTTAGGATACAACAAACTGAAACAGTTTCATTACTTTGTAAAGTTTTATGGAAGGAAGAAAAGTGTTTATATTACTTTAAGTTTGTAATGAAACATTATCCACATAAACTCTGGTATCTCCATCCTTTAAAATAGTCCCCTACCTCCACAAAACACAAAGAATGTCCATCCTTAGCTGGTGTGTTTGCAGTTTGATCAATATAGGCCCTGGCTGCTTTCTCAGTCTTAAATTAGGAATACTTATTTTATATACATGCTCTTTCTACATTAATGTCAGCAATAGAAAGTCCAGTCCATCTGCAGAAGCAGTTTCTCATAATCTTTGCAATCCCTCCCTTCGGCTTGTTTTGATACTGCTATAAACCTCAAGTGGTTTCCGATGGAATTATCCTCCAGTTCAGCCAGTTTCTGCATCATTTGTTTAAAGTTTAAATAATGTTCCACCATTTTTTTCTTTCGTCATCTTTTCAGCAGTTTGCATATCACTTTGAATCACCAGTTAAAACATCTTGTACTTCTTGCAATGTTGTGTTATTCGTCTCTAAATATTACAACAAGGAACGACCTGTCTTGAAAATCTCACTAGTGCATTTGATCAACCTTTCTGAAGAGTTATTTTCCTTCAGCTACCATTACCATTTGCTTTTCCCATCTCTGCTAGTATTCAGAGCTGCTCTCCCTTTCACTCATCTTTTTTGTTGACCTTCTGGAAATCATACACACATCAGCTAACCATTTCCGTTGATAGTTTACAGTAATTTGTAGATTTTTTGTAGTTCTAAATTGTTCTCTGCCCAGAGCTCTGTTTTTAGATAAATACACTACTGCTGTCATCTTGGAATTAGAGACACTCATTTTTAAGACGCTATGATAGCCAAATGGAACCACGGCAGGAATAGGTACCCAACAGTGTGAACACTGGCTCTAGATGATGGTCACTGCTGATGTGACACTCCGAGCCCATGCGAAAAAAGGGGTTGTGGCTGGATGGAAGAATGATGGCAGAACAGCTGCTATGATTATGGAGAACTCAGTGAAACATGTAATTAGATATGGTCAGTGAGCTACAGAGTGATGCCACAGCTGGTTTGCTACAGAAGCTTTTTTTGGCCGACCTGTAAATAGTAAGCTGCGGTGGTGCAGCAGTAGCGTTGTTGCCTCATAGCAAGAGGTTCGCCCGTTCGATTCTCGGCTGGAGCGCCTTCTGTGTTGAGACTGCATGTCCTCCCCGCGGTCGAGTGGCATTCGAAAGAAATGCGTGAATGGGCGTGCCTTCGTTGAAGGTTGGGTGTCGGGCTGGCACCTCGGCAACGTAAAAATCGACTGCCAATCATTAGCGGACCGGAGTTCCGCTGTGGCAACCCCTAACCGGGAAAAGCCAAAAGAAAAACAGAAGGCTGCCTGTAAATGATTTTAAGGATTAAAGTTTAAAGTCAAGGGGCAGCTTCTGAAGTAAACCCCAATTAATGACCTAAAAAACAAACTTTCTTACCCACCAGTCTGATGTTTTGAGTTCAAATTGATTTGCAAAGAAAATACTCATACATAATAAAAGTGCAGAAAAATGATACACTCCAAAAACACCCTAGTGCGGTAAGATTGTGACTTCAGTGAGTGAACCTGAGAACCCAGCACAACAAAACAACAACGATAGAGCTAGCTGCCACCCAAGCTACTGAAGAGTTTAAATTCCTTAAAATATAGAATAATTAAAATTAAAAACTTTTTAGAAAAACTTCAATAAATTAACGACGTGCATAATATAAAAAATAGTACAACTTTATTTTGGTTTATCAAGCTGGCAAAATGAGCACTGTGTACTATTTTTTTTTCTGGATAAGACACATCATCAATTCATTGAAGTTTTGCTAAAACATTTTTTCATTTTAATTCTTCTATATTTTACGGAATTTAAATTCTTCAACAGCTTGGAGGCAAGCTAGCTCTACTTTTGTTGCTTTATATACATAATAAAAGGAATAAAAAAACAGATTTTGGACTGCTCAGGAAAAAGGAATACTCGTTTGTAAAGCAATTTTACCTGCTAGCCTGAAAATCCTGAAAAACAATTATGAAAACAATTTCAGTGTTTAAAACTGATACTGTTAGCAGCAGGCAGCAAATGTAACTGTTCATTCAGTCCAGATTAGTCAAATGCAAAACAGATAGCTATGAACAGTATAGATATCAGGCAATGTCATACTCAAAAAGTACAGTTGTGTACACTTACCATAAATGTAGATGTTAGAGTGTATTCACTGTTGCAATCATCACCTGTGGGGTTATCCCTGCTGCCCAAATACCAGCGTCAATGTTTTTTTGCATCAGCTGCAGTTGCCTGTAGTCTGACGTCAGTGCTATAAAGCAAGGCAGCCATCATTACATCAGTTTTTCTTGCCCTAACCCATCAGAAGCACAAGGAGATAAGGAAAAGTGGTCCTGGTGGTAAAAAGCCACCGTGGGAAGCTTATGTCCCCCTAGGGGAAGATGCTATATGGCGGATGGAGGAAGGGAAACCAGGACTGCGACAGTGAAATACTCAAACATCTACATTTATGGTAAGTGTGCACAACTGTACTATGTTCTTCATGTTTCACTGTTGCAGACATCACCTGTGGGAGGATTCCCAAAGCTGAGGAGAGGGGTGGAGGATAGGTTAGAGTCTTAGGCATGGGTCAGCAGGCCCTGCAGAACTGCAGAGGCAAACCCTGCCCTAGACTTAGAAAAAAGAGGTAGGTGGTAATGCTTTGCAAAGGTATGGACACAGGTCCAGGTGGCAGCTTACAAGATGTCCCTGGTGGGAACTCCTCTGAGGAAGGCTGTGGAAGTGGAGGCTACCCTAGTGGAATGGGTACAGATAGACTTGGGGGGGGGGGGGTTCCCATGTAGTCTGTAGCTGAAATGGATACAGTGTGATATCCATTTGGAAATGGGCTTCCCCTCTGCTCCAGCGGCAAAGCTGACAAGTAGTTGGTCTGTTTTTCTGAATGGTGCAGTATGGTCCAGATTGTATCTGAGTTGTCTGTGCACGTCTAGTGAGTGTATAATTATTTCCCCCTTGTTTTGAGGGTTGGGAAAGAAGATAGGTAGGCGTATGGCCTGGTTGAGGGTCACATCAGATACCACCTTGGGCATAAAGGAGGGGTTAGTCCTCAGGGAGACCCTGTCTGCATGGAAAATGATGAAGGGCTCAACAGCCATAACAGCCCTGATATCCTTCTGGCTGAGGTGATAGCTAGTAGGATGGTAGTCTTCCAGGAGAGGTATTTTAATTCTGCAGAAGCAGCAGGTTCAAAAGGAGGTAAGGTAAGTTTTTCTAGAACATAATTCAGGTCCCAGGGTGGCATGGGAGGCCTTTTGGGAGGTCTGATATTAGAAGCCCCTCTGAGGAATTGCTTAATCAAAGGATAAGAGAAGAGGGGTGGGTCTGAATCGTAACGGGCAGAAATGGCTGAGGCATGGATTTTAATAGAGGAGAAAGAGAGGCAATTATTGAGCAACTTGGCTAGGCAATCCAAGATAAGAAGGATGGGAGGTACCAGCCCTTTGGACTGGTTCCAGGAGCAGAATCTTTTCCATTTTTATGCATATGATTTTCTGCTGCTGGGCCCTCTGGCCTCTGTGATGATGTCTAGAACTTGTTTTGCTTAACAGGGACCCTTGCTGGCTTTTAAGGTATAAGCCATGCTGAAATATTGAGAGTTTGTAAGTCTGGGAGCAGTATCTTCCTCCTCACCTGGGTCAAGAGGTCTGAGATCAGGGGAAGCTGCTTAGGGGGCTGTAAGGTCAGGCTGTGCAGTAAGGGGTACCAATGTTGTTTGGGCCAATCTGGAGCAATGAGGATGGCCTTTGGTCTCTCCTACCTTATTTTGATCAGTACCTTGAGAATAAGGGGCAGGGGAGGGAAGGTGTACACAAAGAGGGAGTTCCAGGGGAAGGTCAAGGCATCCACTTTCCATGCTAGGAGGTGATACTTCCTGGTACAGAACTTTTGCAGCTGGTGGTTGAGGTGCGAGGCAAAGAGATCCACTTCCGGAGTCCCCCACTCCTGAGTAATTTGCAGAAAGATTTCCCAGTGGAGCTGCCATTCATAGGGGTCCAGTAAGTTTCTGCTTAGGTGGTCTGCCAGAGTGTTGTTCACCCCTGGTAGGCACTGGGCAATTAGTTGTAGACCCATGGAGGTGGCTGTAAGCCAGAGGCTCATGGCTAGCCTGCACACGGGGTAAGACTGGGTCTCCCCTGTTTGTTGTTGTACCACATTACTGTGGTGTTGTCTGTTTTTATAAGGAGAACGCCTGTCCTGAGATGGGGTTTGAAGGATGTCAGAGCCTTTTGTACTGCCATCATTTCTTTCTGATTGATGGACAAGTGAAGTTGCTGGACATCCCAAAGACCTTGGATGCACCTGCCTGCTAGGTGAGTGCCCCAAGCAATGTCTGCGGCATCAGTGGTGATGGTCTGGCTGGAAGGGTGGAGGATGAAGGGAAGACCCTTGTTCCTGGCACAGGCCTCTGCCCACCAGAGAAACTTGGCTCTTAAACATGGAATCAGAGGGAGAGAGGCCTCTACAGAAAGTGCTGGCACCAAAGGTTCTTTAAATACCACTGAAGGTTTCTTATGTGAAGCCTGGCCAGGGGAATGAAAAGGATGCAAGATGCCATGTATCCCAGGGCTTGCAGGAATTTCCTCACAGTGAGGTGATGTCTGGATGCCAGCTGGGTAAAGTAGAGAGGCAGGAAGCTCTGCTTTTCTGTGGATAGGAAGGCCATTTGGGATGCTGTGTCTAGCACAGCTCCCAAGAAAATTATCTTCCCAGTGGAGTTTTGTTTTGATTTCTTCTCGTTGATGGTGAACCCTAGGGAAGTTAGGAGTGATATGAAGGTCCTGGAGCAGCTTTTCTTTGCACTCTACCTGAATGAGGCAGACGTCCATGTAAGGGTAAATCTGTATACTTCTCTGTCTGCAGAATCCTATGGCCGGGGCCAAGCATTTGGTGAATACTCTGGGAGCAGTAGATTAGCCAAAGGGCAGTGCAGAGAACTGAAAGTGTTGTGAGCCTGCTCTGAGGGGCAGGAATTTTCTGCACAATTCCCTGATGGGGATGTGGAGGTAGGCATCTTTTAGATCTAGGGTCACTAGCCAGGCAGTTTTGTTAGCATAGGCAGCAGTTGCCGCAAAGTTAGCATTCTGAATCTGGGGACCATCAGGGAGGTGTTCAGAATGGATAGATCCAGGATGGGGAGCCAAGTGCCCTTTTTTCTGGGGACAAAGAATAGTTTGGAATAAAAGCCTTTGCCTGTGATATGAGAGCTTGGACCTGTTTCAATGCCTTTGCCCACTGATGTGGCGCTAAGTCTGGGTACCCTCTTGGAATTGGGAGTTCGCTGAAAGAGAATTTGTATCCCTGAGAAATTTTCTTTAAGACCCATTGGTACTTTGTTACAGAAAGGCAATTGTCTTTGAAGAGGGAGATCCTTCCATTTTTTTGATGAGAGACGGGAGGGAGGGCATAGGGGGAGGGGAGTCATTGTGAGTGTTTGCCATACAAGGTTGGCTTAGAACTCCCTGCCTTAGACACAGAAGTGGTCCATTGTTTGCTTCTCTGCTGGCCCTGGGATAGGGACCTGGATGGTCTGTCCCTGCGGGTCTTACCTTGGCCCCGTCTGCTAGGTGCAGGGAAGGCCCAGTGCTAAGAGGGAAAGTTCCTGCTGAATCTGGGAGGTTGAACTTGACAGAAATATTTTACTGTTTGCATGGATTTTGCTTTGTCTTCCATCTTTTTAAGCACCTCTTCTGCTTTTTCCCCAAACAGGCGCTCCTTGCTAGGGGTGCATCAATAAATTTAGACTTGACATGATCAGGGAGAGGTTGTTCCTTCAGCCATGCACATCTCCTAATAACAGATCCTGTCACTACTGCCCTGCTAGAAGCTTCTACGGCATCATATCCACACTGTAATGAGTGTTTGGCCACTTGGCAAGCAGAGTGCAGTAAATCTGCTAACTCTTTTGAATTGAAACAGTCAGGAAAGGTAGCAATCTACTGTTTTAATTGTTCCAAAGTCTGTTGTTGATATTTTAACATATGGAACTGACAACTGAGTGCTCTGATAGCTAAGGTTGCCGAGGTGTATACTTTTTTACTCCATCTGTCCAGACCTCTGGAGCTCTTGTCAGAAGGAATATGATTATTGGCAGAACTAGTCTTAGCTCCTTTAGGTCCCTATGTAATGACCTCTGGGTCTGCAGCAGGATTTCTGTACAGGTATTTGTGAGAATTCGGTACTCTGTAATACCTGTAAGGTTTACTGGGAGCAGGAGGGAGGGCGTCAGGGGCTAAGCTGGATTCATGAAAACATCATCCACCACTTCTAAAACAGGGGGGATGGCCAGGGGTCTGTGCTGAGATAGGTCCAGAAACTCTCCAAGTCTTTTCTTAGACTGTGGGAAGTCCTGGGATTCCCATTGGAAATGTTCCCTGAGGGACTGAAGGGTCTCCCCCAAAGGAAAGGTCCTCTGGAGGGGAGGCAGAAGGGGTGGATTCCTCTGCATCTGAATCCTCATAAGCAGTTATGGGATGCTGTTCCTGTTCAATAATTGAATAGTCAGATTCCTCAGAATCCTGTCCTATCAATTTCTGGGGAAGGGTGCCTTTTTCTTTTAGAAGTAGTGGCCTGACTACCCCGGATAAGGGAGATGAGATCCTCCACCATTTTAAGCATTTGTGCTTGGGGTGGTGGAACAGTAGCAAGATTGTGGCTAGAAGCAGATTTCCTAGGTGTGGCCTGCCTTCTAGGCCTGAGAGAATCTGTCGGTTTGAGAGAAACAGTAGTCAGATGCAAAGACGTTGTTTTTTTGTCTAGATTCGGTAGTGCGAAAGGCCTCCTCGGAAGCTGGTGCCTACATCACGGTTCCGGAACACACCAAGGCAGAGACAGAAAAAGGCTCGGAAGGCGAAGAAGATTTCTGCGGCATACCAGACTTTGAAAGGGTCTCGGTAGAGGCCTGCATAGATATCAAATTGGGCATCAGGGGCTGAGAAAGTGCCTCATTGAATTCCGGATAACTGACGACCTGCTTAGCGGTAGCGTCATCGAAAGGCTTAGCCTTGTGTGATCTGTCTCTATCTTTATCTCTAAGTTTTTTCAGAATGTCCACAGATTGTTGGCTGACTGTCGCCATATCAGAAAGCAAAGAAAAGCTCTACGGCAAATGGTTCTCGCATTAAAGAGGGCACAGAACTGGCAACAGGGGATATCGTGGTCTGGGCCTAAACAAGTGATGCAGTAAGAATGGAAGTCTCGGTGTGGGATCTGCTTTCCACAGGTGAGACAATTCTTAACTTTTTCGGGCATCGGTTACTGCAAGAAAAAAGGATCCCCAACGGGGTATTTACCTTTAGACATTTTCAGCTGAAATTCAACTTCTGGTAGCGACTGACTGGCACTCGTGTGAACTGCTTCTGCTACGGGCTCCACAGCAAGAAAGACTTAATGTAATGACGTCGGCTGCCTTGCTTTATAGCACTGATGACCATATGTCAAACTACAGGCGACTGCCGCCGACGCAAAAAAAATTGGTATTCGGTGTGGCCAAGAGCTACCACAGCAGGGATAACCCCACAGGTGATGAATGCAACAGTGAAACACGAAGAACATCTTACATTATCACTTCAGCAAAGCATGTGCATGAACGCACAAACACGCACACAGCTCTCAACCTTCCACAACCACAAAAACTACTCTAATAATGTGGAAACAATGGGCAAAATGTGGAAGACTTTCTACCAACTCACTAATAGCTTCAATCGGGAAGCCTGCAGGATTAAAATGCATTTCCTTACACTTCTAAAAAGCTACTTTGATGAATTAATATGATTTATTATTTACAATGGATATTATCTAAACAAATCTTAACAATGAATATGTGACAGAACCTTTCAATGTGGAACTCAGAATTTTTAAGACTCCATATGAGGAATATTCTTAAAAATGTGGTATACTTGAGAGATACACATGCAGGTGAAATTGTATAGAACAGAAGCCTACCTTTAAACACAGACTTTTTTGCCAAACTCAACCCTTGAGAATTTTTTGTATTAGAAACAGAGATTTGAGATCAAATAAGTAAAATTTCATGCCAAGGGCATCTCATACCTACCAGATGTCCCTAATTTTACAGAATGTCCCTCATTTTGTTTCATATTTTGGCCTTGTCTTCTGTAAAACTTTTGATTTTTTTGGAAAACTAATGAGGATTACAAGCACTCAATAATGCCAGACAGTGCGGTTCCATACTTATACAATTTTTTTCCATTCTGGCTACAGTTTCAAAAGAGGATAACTCTTTGGTGTGGGGATCTGAATCAAAACTTTATTCAGAATCAGATGCCCTTTCCTGTGGTATAGACAATGCAGGAATAGAATCTCAGCTTAATTCTGGTCCTTTTGACTTGGACTCTGTATCTGTAAAAGAGGGAAGTCTTTTTCTTTTACAAATTAGACAGGAATCAGAATTTAAGGGCTTCAAATAAGCCCTTAGCAAAACCAAGCCAATCTTCCCTGTTCATCCTTAGTGAAACAGAATTCACATGCCCAACTTTCTGTTTTCTTTTCCTAGGAGACCCACAAGAAAAAGATCAACCCAAAAATAAAGCTCTTCCTTGGGAATTGGGCACCTTAAGTCAGCTTTGCAGCAAAGCATTGCCCATTCCCTCCACCAAGACTAAAAAGAGTGGTTTACCATTGCCCAAAGAGCGGAACCCAACAGCCATGGAGGATGGTACCATCATATCAATCCTTAGCATCTTCTCAAGGAGTAATGCCAGTGGGACTGGGAGAAGACAGTGTGAGGTACCTTATTTAGCCACAGCAGAGTCTCACATTGGCAGCTAGGGCAGAGATGAAGTCTGCTTGAATACTGAAGACCCTCTATAAAACTGTTCTTGCAGAAGGAAGAACCAAGAAGCCTAAAGCCTACTCCTTCTAGACAAGGAAACTGCCTGATAAGCAGGTAATATAGCCTGAAAGAGTTGGTGGAATGTAGGTAATAATTTTAGTGACAACCCCCAAAACCATAAGTCCATGTCCTTATCTTTAATTTAACAAAAATATAGTAAAATGTTACACAAAAAGTGATTTTAAAACAGTTTTCACCAAACAGGTACAGTTAAAAAATAACTTGTGAAGTAAATATGTACTGATAACCAGTAAAAACAATTTACATCAACTTTACTCTAGAAAAAAATAAACCTTTTCTCAGAAATTTAGGTAAAGTGAAAGGTCTTTCCAAGAAGGGCGCTTATCTGCCCAGTCTTGGTAAAGCACTACCCAATTGTCTACCACCTGAAGCCCACAGGAAGAGCACACTTCAAACACAACAAAGTTTTGAAGGTCTGGTGCCTTAGGCATTGACTTTATACAGATCTCCTTGCGCCCTTCAGCAGTTAAGGCACATGAAAGTGCCCTAAAGCTTTGGAGACTGGCTGGTGGTCATATCCTGGGCAGGATATAACCCATATAACTTGGGCTACTGAAACAGTGATCTAATGAAGAACATGAAAACTAATGTTATTTTGGTTTATTAATTAGTTCTAAACAAATCAATATTTATGGTACCCACAAAAAAAAAAAAAAAAAAAAAAAAAAAAACACACACACACAAGAAGCCCACCTACTCATCTCTATTGTATGCATCACCTATTTTCGATCATTTCAACAATACTTTTCAGTCCAAACTTGATGCATGCTATAATAAAAAGCAAGTTTAGCCAGATATTCATCTCATAAAACCTACTACTGCCTACTGCACAGACCTAAATGACCTACATTGGATAGAACTCCCAATTAGCTAACCTACTCTCAAAGTCACCACTGCCCACAAACTGAACTACAAAGTCAGACAGCTGCCCCTGTCTTAACAGCATATTACTACCATACAGCAGCAACAGAACACTACACTCCAATAAATCTCCCCTATCTGTAACTAACTCAAAAAACTCTGCCGGAAACGCAATCTATTACTACTATGTCTCAAAACTGTGGAACTCCATCACATTAGAGTTAAAAGCTTACAGAAAACAATTGCTTTAAAAATCTGCTAGAACAGCATCTGCAAGGCACTTGGCTTTGCTCTTGCTCTACACCTGGATAATTTCTGATCCTGAAGACAATACAAGCACCAATACCTCTGACAAAACGATAGCTGCTCTGTACTAAATTCCCAGATGGTGATTAATACACTTTCCCCTTCCACCTAGTACCGTAAACATTTGACTGATTGCATTGCTTAACTACTTCTACTTCATCCTTGTTTTCCCTCCTCATACCACTACTTACTAATTTCAACCCAAATGTCAGTCTTTGTCTCCCCGTTTTTCTCTGTACTTCTGTCTGCTACAACCGTATACGAATGCACAGCTAATCTCGTTTTCTCCTCTTCCTATAGTCACAAACTGTATGACACAAGGTTATCATTAATCACCCGTTACACCTAATAATGTATGCATAAATGTAACCAAGATGAAAATAGTACACAAAATATACTGTATACTAAGTATGTGAACACGAGCTTTTCTCTCCAGTCCTCCACTGAAAAAGAGCATCTACCCAGTCAAGACTTTCCCGGTCAACAAAGATAAAATAAACAAACGTAAAGCGAAATTTAATCGTGTCACATACTTTCGCTCTCTTTTTGACTCTACTGCACACACTTATTTAATCGACTGACAACATTTACACTGTTTCAGCCGTTTTACTTTTCTTGACCTACTTCTACAATTTAAATTTCAGTTGTTTGACAATATTTACATTATTACACTTACTAACTCCGAATTTGCTGACAACTCTAGTATTAGGATTTGCTCACAACCTACTTAACATTTTATTAGAAAGAAACTATTTCAAACTCCAGTGATAGATATGCTAAATAGTTACAACTTGGAAAATCCAATTAAATACAAATTTCTAGTACAGTGTATATAATATAAAAGTTTTATAAAAAAAATCACTCTGTCCAAATAGTAATAAGCTTGAAAAACTGTGCAACATAACAGAATGTAAAATGACTAAAAAGGTTGCAGAGTGCTCCTGGAGAAATGGGCTATCAATACATGCAACTCAGGCACTTGCATCCACCTTACTAAAGATGGTACTTAATATATCAACTCATTAGATAGAAGAGATGACATTTGAATTTACCATCTATTTACTCAAATGAAACAAGAGAGGCCACTGATACAGGGTCAGCTTCACAAATTTATTTATTAATTTGACGTTTGTTTACTGGGATGACTGGGCACAGGCCCATTTTAAGCGAAGGCCTGGGGGGATATCCCCAAAAGATACAAATAAAAGTCACATAGTTAATAAACTTATTCAGTAGTAGCATAAACAGAAGAACAGAAAATATACACAATAGATGTACTAAGATATGCATTAAAAAGTATATTATGGAACATACCCAGTACATAAAAAGTAGGAAATAAATAGTTGCTTCTAAACATGAATTATGGTAGATGTGACTGTCAACTATATGTAGTATACAAAGCACAGTACAAGGTGCAGGTGATGAGTTTGGAAGCAATGAGATAATTAGATTAATTGTGAAAAGACTGAAACAGAGTATCTAGACAGAGAAAGTAAGGTGATACGTATGGTGACTTTACAGGTGAAATAAGTTGGACATATATCAAGCAGACAGTAAACATCTACACAGGAAGATAGATAATGTATGTATGAGAAAACCAATACAGCTGAATGTCACCCAGGAGTTAGACAAGAGGGAAAGATAATCAGCCAGGAGTTCGATAAGAGCAGAGCCAAGAATTAGACAGATGGGACTTTAGAAGTACTTTGAAATGTGAAGGGCTGGCAGTGGTTATGATGTGCTGGGGGGGGTGTCAAGTTCCAAATCATAGAGATTCAATTAGAGCACAAAGCATCTCCATAGTGACTGTTAGCTTTTGTAACTTGTAATAGGAGTTTGTCAGATCTCATGTGTCTTCTGTTAGACAGAGACTGAAGTAGATTACCTAGTGCAGGACACTTGTCAGGCTGGTATATTATGTCTGTCGTGGGCCATTGTAAATTGGGTGAGAGTTAGGTAATTAGAGAACTCAAGGCAATTTAGTTGACGTAAGGCAGTGCAATGAAGTGATCTATATGTTGAGTCGGTAACAAATCTGGCAATCTTATTGTAACAAGAATATACTTTTATTAGATCTGCTTTTTTCAGATTGACAATTGGAGATGCATAAAGAACAGCAGAGAGTAGAGGAGTCCTAGCAACAGACTGTCTTGTGACGTCAGTGAGGTAAGGTTTAATTCTGTAATGTGGACTTAGTTTAATGTGGACTTTTTTATGATTAGAGACAAGTGTTTATCAAAGCTCATGTTATTATCGATTCTAACCCCGAGCAGCTTAGTGTGTGGTACAGGTTAAGCCTTGGAATTGTTAGAATATATTTGAAAATTCTAATTAATTTATATAATGTAATAGATAATTAAAAAAATGCCAGTGTCAAATAAAGTAGCAAAAAGAAAGATTACTATACTATCATTGCCTTTAATCAATATGGGGAAAAAGGCAACTTCAAGATACTACCTCCTCAAAAAAAAGTAGATTGATTAATCAGTCAAGTTGTTATAACACGCTAAGTTGAGTAATTACAGTATTAAATTCCAAACACTTTGGTACTGTGGCTAGAGACCCTGAACACACATACATATTCACTAGAAGCACTGTCAAATACGACAGGCATTCCTGGGGATGATCCAAGTTGATTCTGATTCTTTTCTAGCACTACAAGCCAAAGAGAACAATAAAAATAGTTCCTTCTCAAACACACAAAGTATAACCAAATTTATACCCGAAAGTTATTACTGCATCTTGTGAAGGGGGCAATAAGGTAGTAGTTAATACACTGATTTGGAAACAGTTTTTTCAAAAAAAATGAAGAGAATACATTAGTAGATTTGGTAAAGATGCCAGCCTTACAACTCCATTAATGTAAAAGAAACAGCATTTCCCCCAGTCATGATTTTTTAATTGTTAACTCTAATAACGGTATAACAAACTTAACACCTCAAAGTTCAAGCAAAAATTTTAACAAGATGCCGAGTCCAAACTGACTCAAAAAATTAAGTAATATAGATAAATTGAGGGTGGGAGGTTGGCATAATGGTTAATATGTTTACCTTACAAACACAAGTTGCAGGGTTTGATACTCGTATGGGGTAACTGGCTAGGCTTAAAATGGACCACAAGGGCAGTTAGCTTAGTACAACCCTATGAACCATTCTGTAATTCCAGCTTAAAAATGTACTGACATTTCTGATTTAATTTGCGCGAACTTGTTAAGAGTAGCTAAGATTATAAACACATACTAAATTCACTGTGGAACAAGTCAGCTTTAACAAATCCCTCTAAATTACATGAAAAATTGAGTATTTGACAACATCAAGTCCAATAATGAAGAAGTGGTTTTTAGTGAAATACTTAACATTTCATATACTGAATCATTACTCTTTTCCCAAAACATTTTATTCAATACTTTGCTAAGGCAGTTACATACCACTTATTCAATTAAACTAACATAAAAGAACTTCAGGATGATCATCAGATGTTTGCTTATTACTTTTTCCATATTAGTTATTATAGTACTATTTATTTCAGTTGTGAAGTCAAGGAATACATTATTTTTTAGTAGAGAAACACACACAAAATGTATCTCCAACAGAAACAAGATGTAATACTACTTTGAAAGTTTATTTCTATACTGCTTAGTCTTAGAAATAAAGTCTATGAGCTGCAAAGTATAATATAAGTAAATAATCTATCAATAGTGGTTATTACTGGAATATACAAAGTATGATAGTTTAAGGTATAAAGGGAATGGTAGCATTATCATTTTATATACCCAAGACTCTATCGTCTGAACTAATATCTATGAATAACAATTTGGAAACAGTTGTTGACCTGAGGAGGTTATATTACAGGGAAAATTTAAGGATAGTTTTAACATGCAGAAAACCATAAACAGGGTTATAGTTACACATGATGATTAATTACAATATTTAGAGGCTTTTCATTGGATATAAATGAATTATATTACTACTTCCAAAATTGAAAGTGATTTCCTTGACATTATATTACTGTATGCCTTTTCACAAATAATCATAGAGCCAACATGGGATAAAACATTCTGGAATTAGATTTTGATTTCCATTTTCTAGTAATTGCTTTTTTGGCAGCCACCATAATTAGACACAGCAAGGCCTTACCATGTCTAGGCAACTCCAATTCTGTATCACAGCTCAGAAAAATCTCCCTCATCACACCAATCTGCACATCCAGCATCTCCGACAGTGCATCCTACAGGGAATCCTTAAAGTTTGCCAACCCACCACACTCCCCAGAAAATATGCTCCCAAGTACCTCTTTCTTCCCTGTCACCTCCAACATTTGCTGTCTACCTGAGGAAAAATTCTCTGGAGTATCTAAATGTAAACCAACTATATTAGAAGTAGTTAATATAGTAACAGAGACAAAACAACTGGAATTGAGATTTTTAGAAAAGGGTAGGAGCAAACTACATAGGATAAAATGTGAACTGTGGTAACAAGACAAACAGGGGAGGAATGTTTAAAAGAAGGCAGAACTTAAATGAGCTATGCAATGTTTGAAAATGATTGGGTAGATAAGTAATGTATACTGTTTGCAACTGGGAATGTGTCAGTATGGTGGTTTGTGATGTAAAATGCTTACTACTAGGACTGTGTCAGTGTGGTTTGTTTTCATTTATATAAATGTATGACTGCTTATGTCATAGATGGTTTAATAAAGATGCTTCTTGTTTAAAAAAAGATGTAGGAGTTGAATAATTTATGTAATGATGCTTAGGTTATATGATGTATAGCAATATATGTGAAGTATAATGTTTGTTATGTTAATTTGTTAATACAGTTTGATTACTTTTGTATAAATGTAAATTTGCCTGTATCACAAGTGATAACTCAATAAAGGTGTTAAACATTCTGGGCGTGTTACTAACTATGAAAACGTAACTAATATAGATATGCACCTGCCACTGGTAACTTCTGATCCTAACTCTATATTTTAAAATATATAATGAAGGAAGTAAGCCATCAGCAACTTACAAAGTGTATGACTATAACATACTTAATTATGAAGTGATATCACAGATGCAATGGCTAGATGAAGCCTGTTATAACAAGACTGGAAAATATGTTGCATAAATTCTTGCAAAGAACTACTTGCAACTCTAATCATACTAAAAACAAATGCATATAACCTCACTGGTGGAATTTAAACGTAAGTATATAAAAAAAGAAAAATATTCAAATGATACACAAAATACCCCTCCCCCCCAAAATAAAAAGGAACATATTACAAAAACTATAAAATCGTTAAGTCAAATTTTTAATAAATTAAAAGATTGGCAAATGATTCCCAAAACAAAAACTGCTCTATAAATGTATAAATTCTGATACTCAGACCAGTACTTCAATAACTTCTACAATTCACAATGGCATTCTGAAAATGAAGTCAAAACTCACTGGAAATGAACTCAACCGATAATTCCTAAGCTTTACTAATTTCACAACCTGAATCAGCTCCACCAATTTTGTGACAGCTATTGAGGATGAGTGCCCAGTTACAGCTGAACTTCTAATCTCTAGGACTCTTAGGCTAGTCCTTTGTATTACGATGCACAGTTACTATAATATGCATCATAATTACTATTTTCATTCTGCCATTTGTTATTCTATATCTACTGTTTGTAATGTATAACAACTGTATTCACTTATTAAATTGCTAATGTTTTGTGGAGCTTTTATTCCCAGGCCTGTGATGACAATGGGTTGTTACATGCCCTGCTGGACCTTCCTGGTAAACAAATACAAATAAATAAATAAAACTTCAACAGGACCAGACAACATCCTTGCCACTTTAACTTTTAATATTGAAAAAGAGTTAATACCCATCTTATGCAACAACTTTAATGGACTATTAATAAATGGATTTGTTCAGGAGTCTTGGAAAAATCATTTATAACACCAAAATTAAAGAAAGGAAACAGACTTGAAATTAAAAGCTATAGGCCAATTAGTCTGACATGACTATTGTGTAAAAGTTTCAAAATATGCCTTATTAAGCTATTTCAGGACCCTACCAATAGCTCCAATAACATCACCTTAAGTTGACATGGATTCGCTGCTGGGAGATTTTACTCATATTAATCCTATATGATCAGGCTAGCCTCACAATGGACATGGGGTATTACTGTGGGCCTTGCCAAAGCATTTGATATTCTACCTCACTCTTCCATAAATAAAGCCTCATAAGATATGCATTTAACCCATGCTGGTAAACTGGACTATTAGATGGCTAACAGGTCCTTCCCACTGTGTTACAATTCATGGCACTAAACTGGATTATTTTCCAATTACTCATCGTATACCTCAAGGATCTGTTTTTTGAGCCCCCCTTTTTTTTATTTATCTTCATTTTTCCACTACTCCCAAAAGTAAATCTTATTGGGTTAATAAGTATGCAGATGATTACAAAGATGGATTTGTTGTAATCTCAAATAATGACATTAATGCAATAAACAGATTTTCTAAGACTTCACTGACTGGGCACATACGTACGGTCTTTATTACAGTTCTGATAAAAGGAAAGTAATGTACTTTGGTAAACAGATATTAAAGGAGCTATAAAGATTTTGCATTACAATTACCAGCAAGTTTACATTTGAAAATCTTGCAAACAATATTAAATTCAAAGAAATATGGGACTTAGGTTAACATCCATTTAATTGAGAGACAAGCAGCATATGGTCCAGCTACACAACTTATACAGGAGATATCTTGGGAGTATAGAACACATTTTGTATATATATTAGTAATCAGTTACAAAAAAATGGACTCAGTTTTCATTCGTGGATGTTTAGCAGACATGCCCTTGCTGTAAAGTATTTCAGTTATTAAAACAGATATAAAAAGTTAAATCTACTTACTATTTATTATAGATATTTTACACTAAAGGTGATTTTAGCATACAAGCCTTCCATGAAGATGGCCTTGAAGCCCTTTAAGATTTACACTCAAATCAAATCATCTTTAGGACTTCCTTAACAAGCAAATACATTACTAAAACCATCCCTAGAACTTGGAATAGATTGCCACACAGTGACAGAAACAGAAAATCTAATAATTTGTAAGAGTAAGCTTGATCTGTAGATCAGACATGAAACTTTTAACCCCCATTTTAAAGAGTTAGTATTTATCAAGGGCTCTAGGATCTATAAACACCAGATCAAACAACTTATGAGCTTACAAAGGAATCGGTACCTCTACGTGGAATACCAAATGCTTACAATCTGGAGTTTCCCATCCTTTGCTTACTCCTGCCCTAAAGAGATGAACATTTGGCGTTGGTAACACCTCACACACAGTATGTACTAGTGCGCTCTTCCTTTATTAAGATGCAAATCTTATTTTTCTTTACAAAGGTAACCATCCTACTCATGCATTTTGTTGGATTTAAAATGCTTCTTAAAAACAACTATGCTTTCCATTCTCTTCAGCTCCTGCCCTACTCCCGAGAGTTACTGTTAGTAGGAACATTTGTCAATGACACAGCATCAGGATTTATTTGTCTGTAACATTCTCCTGTCAAACCTCCTAAGCCTGTAAATAAATGAGCAGTCATACAGTTTATGGCGGTTAAAGCTCTACAAAGTATCGGTACAAAATATTGGACACATTTCTGTAACTATGTGAATGTTGCTACATAAATGCACGTTTTGTTTCACCATTCCCAGCTTCTCATAAACTGGATGACAATTATGATAAATCACTTTTTTAAAAAGTGGTATAATTTGAAAAAGGATCTTTCAGTTCTTAGTTTTACAACCATATCACTAGCTTTTGGTATGTTAATGTCCATGCATCCCTGTCTTCAGAGCCTTCTAGCTCTAATGAATTAAAAGCATCTTCAAACAAAATGTTCCACTCAATGTCTATGCAAAACATTTTGCTTCTCGATTTTTAGCATTTCTTAAAACATTACATAAGCTACATCTGTGTCTGCTTAAAAACATTGTGCTTAATCATTTAGGAGTGGGCCAGTATGTCAATCCTATAGAATTCCCATTACCACAGGCAACTTGCAGGCTACACAACTGCTGCCACTCACAGAATGGTATGCTGTGCTACCACATAAAACTATCTAGCTAAGGATTGTTGATCACACCTGAATTGGACCAACAGCAGCATAGTGAAAGGGCAAACACAAACAGAATTATGGGGTATATCCTCAGTGGGATAAATTCTTGTACCAAGGAGGTAACTATTTCTATTCTAGATGACCAAGGTCAGACCACATCCTGAGGACTTCTGAAGGCCACATAAGAAAAAAGACATCAGGCTGCTGGAAGGAATTCAGAGGAAACTACCAGCAAGATCCATCAGATTGAGGGTAAGACATATGATCACAGAAGAAATACGGAGTTACTCAAGATCATATCAGGAAGGTAAGAAAGGGTCATTCTGAACAGGAAGGTCAAGTGAGCCACTCTGATGGTCCTTCTGCACATCCAAAAACAAACAGCATCAGAATTACTTAAACAAGGGACTTAAATCTTGCTTGCGACATTAAAAGGACATGTTGAAGGGACAAGTATGTATCTCAAGAGACTATCCCTTCTCTGGATAAGGCTTTCCATCCAGGTGAAGAAGTTTTCCCTTACCTAGTTCAAGTATAACTTGAACCAATGGATGGGGAATTAGAAATTCTTGCTTGACTACCCAAGTCAGAGCCTGCATATGCTCCTTAGAATAATCTTAAGGTTCCTAAAACTTGTCAGATACATTTGGGATACATGGCTAGGCTTAAACAGGCCCTTGTGGTCATCAGCCTAGTATATACCTACGAAACTACAAGGAGTTGGAGGCATGGGTAGTAGACTGTAGAGACTAACTAATCCATGGATCTTCAAAAATGCTTTTCACAGAAGGGTTTTTGGACCCATGGCATGGACTACTGGAATTAGTGGTGGATAGAGACTTGCTAGAGCAGACTAGGTAGGCTTATTGGCTCCTTCAGCCATCAAGCTAATGTACTTTCAGCAACACAAACAACAACATGGGTCTTAGTTTGAGATTTGGGTGCTGAATGAAAATTCTCACAGTTTAATTATTTCAGGCACTGAAAAGGGGAATTCTTCCACAATGAATAAAAGGATCTAAAGTCAAACTGTGTGACTGGCAGAAATGTGTGGCTCAAGGCACTCCAAGATATGAGTCATAGACTGCTTTAACTGGTAGACAGAATGAAACGGGAAGGAGAGAAATCTCAACTGTAGATCCATGCAGTAGGGATCCTCACAGTCAAATATACTGTACATTACACTTGGCCAGGTAAACCATAACGTGACAGAACATAAAACAGGCCTACTTTTATATATCATGTCCAACTTTTCTTCACACAACATAAAACATCACATCTTTAGAAACAAGTAATCCCAAACAAAAGAAAAGAAAAGAATATCATGTCCAACTTTTCATAACACAACATAAAACATCACATCTTTAGAAACAAGTAATCCCAAACAAAAGAAAACAAAACAAAACAAAAGACAATCACCCATTACCATCATTCTTTGCAGGGAACAAACCCTCTTCTATTCTCCATGTGGGGGGCTTTGCCCTCACACCACATTTGTTTATACAGACCAAATCCAAAACCATATAAACAAGGAAAAGGGAATATCTTTTAATATTTTCAACTTCACCTGAGGTTGGCAAATGCTAGAATCCACAAAATAATCCTCAAAATATATACCTTTCTGCTATTCTCAAGACAGATATTAACATAAGGGAACTGGAACACTCATCTAGACAACTTCACAGAATTGTGGATGTTTGAGTGTTGCTACTGTCGCAGTCATAACTTTAGGGAATTCTGCATCAGGCCGAGTTCTAACATCAGCCAGACTACTGAGTACCATTCCCCTCTCAGCTGGGCTGACGTCATCCTCCCTCAGATGTAGCAATATTCCTGGTACAAAAGGTGGTGCACTTCCGGGAATTCTGCATCAGGCCGAGTTCTAACATCAGCCAGACTACTGAGTACCATTCCCCTCTCAGCTGGGCTGACGTCATCCTCCCTCAGATGTAGCAATATTCCTGGTACAAAAGGTGGTGCACTTCCAGCTATCAGTGGTTCTTTCTTGGCACTGTCCCAACTATAAAGGATGGAAATTCAGAGTGTGCCTACAGTAACAGCCTTGTGCTCTGGCAATGCCCTGGGAGAGAACTATAACCTTCTATGTCACCTAATCAAAGACATTAGGACGGATAAAGTAAAAAGGGGAAAGGGAATGAGACATAAGAGGAGGCTTGTGACACAAGCTGAATCAGCAAAACACACTGTTCAAGGATTCTAGAATATCAAACAGGTCTTTACTATCAAGGTTACGTGGGACCAAACAGTCAAAAGGAGGTATAACAGACACATTTAGGTATTTCAAACTTATTTCAAGTGGAAAAATCTGCCTGTGAGATTTAAAGGATAAATTTTAGACATAGTCTGCTACAAAAAAAAAGTTTGTTCAAATAAATCAAGGTTAATTTGTTAAGAAAAACTGACTCTCTACTGCACCCACAAAAGGCATGTAGCCACTTTTAAAGAGTCAAGAAAAGGGATTGGAAGTGTATGCACTTTAAAAACTGTACTAACCACTTGGCTTAATAAATACAAATTATACATATTTATACTTATGTTTATCTTCTGGATATGCAACATACTGAGAATCAGCTAAACAGAACCATAACTCTAAAATAGATGCATTAACATCAACTGACTCACTCTGAGCAGAAATAATAAAGCAGAAAACTATAAAGCAGCTAAGACAAGAAGTGTCATTGTTAGAAGATTATGGAAGAGGGAACAGATCAACAAAAATATTAAGAAATATAGATGTGATAAAAGCAATGCACAGTATTAGAACAGACCAGGATCTATTATGCACTATTGGAGATAAACTAAAAATCACAAAACGTGCGGAAAGACTCAGAAGATATGAAGATAAATATAAGGGAAAAGCACAAAATAAGCAATTTACTAATGACCCAAAAAAGTTTTATAGAGAATTGGGAAATAAGGTAAAAGGAATTGATAGACCGCCGAAAAAAGAGGAAGTAGATACATTTTGGAGAAATATCTGTGAAGATCCTGTGGAACATAATAAAGATGCTAAATGTTGAAGAAGTAAAAGAAAGAATAAGAAGTTTAAAAGTACAGGATATGAAATGGGATGAAATAACAAACAGAGAGAGTGAAACAAAGTTGAGAAAAGCCTCTAATTGGAAAACCCCAGGCCCAGATGCAGTACCTAACTTTTGGCTTAAAGTATTAACTTCTTTACACGAGGATCTAGCCATGAGTAAGAACTATTTATATGCACACCCCGAACAGACACTGCACTGGTTAACAACAGGAAAAACAATGCTCTTAACTTAAGAGTGAACCTGCAAGCTACCTTAAAAATTATAGACCAATAACTTTTCTTCAGACGACATATAAACTACTCATGGGGATTGAGGCCGACAGAGTTTATAGTCATTTACAAGAAAACTCAATTATAGCAGTAGAACAAAAGGGCAATAAAAGAAAGGCATATGGAACAAAGGATCATTGTTGTTAAATAACGTTATAGTGGAGAACTGTAAGAAAGGGAAGAATCTAAGTATGGCATGGATTGACTATGAAAAAGCATTTGATAGTATTCCACATTCATGGATAAGAGAGTGCTTAAAAATGTATAAGGTACATCCTACACCGATTGATTACAATACAGTAACCATGAAACAGTGGCAGACCACTTTGCAATTAAGCCATGATAAAGGACAGATTATTATCCTAGGGATAAAAATTCAAAGGGGGATATTCCAGGGTGACTCCCTGTCACCGTTGCTATTTTGCCTTGCCATTAATCCAATAAGCTGTTTACTTAACAGCTTAGGTCATGGCTATAACTTGGCTTCTACAAAACAACAAAGTCTAATGACTTATCTTCTCTTTGTCGATGATTTAAAATTGTACAGCTTATCAAATGAGGAACCGAAAGCACAGCTGCGGGTTGTCAAAACTTTTTCAGATGATATTGGAATGTCATTTGGTCTTGATAAATGTGCAAAAGCAACCTTTAAAAAAGGAAAATTGCAGCACCAGGAAAACATCAGTTTGGGACAATAATGTGATATAAAAAAACTTGAGCAAGAGGGGATGTATAAATACTTGGGAATTGATGAAGGATCAGCACTAAAACATGAACAAATGCAAATAAAGCTTAGTAAGGAGTACTTTAGAAGACTTAATCCTGAAAACAGCATTGACACCTAGGAACAAGATCCAAGCTATTAATCAATTTGCTCTTCCTATCCTAACTTATAGTTTTGGAGTGATTGACTGGCCCCAAAAAGTGTTGGATAGATTGGATACTAAAACAAGAAGGATGCTTCATGCTCACCAAAAGATTTATAAAAATCAGTGTATACCAAGATTATATATTTTCCATTCTGGAGGAGGGATGGGCCTCCTTGAAATTAATTACATGTATAGATCTGCAATTGTGGGACTCCACACCTATCGACTGGCCTCACAAGATCCAAATGTGATGAAAGTTTTGAAACATGAGGACAATAAATCTAAGATTACATCTCTGCTTAATTCAGCAGAAGCATATCGACGTTAAGCAGGAATGGAAATCAAACCAGAAGTGGATAAAAACCAAAGCAGCAAGTGAATGTGCTAAAAAACAAAAGAAAGAATATAAGGTGAGACCAGGAGAGAAGGCAAGAAATGTGGAACAAATATAAATATAGTTGCAAGTATAGAAAACTTCTAGAAGAGCCTCATATTGATCAAGAACGAACGCAGGAATGGTTAAGGAGAGGTGAATTTACATCAAGAAATGAAAGGTTAATATTGGCAGCCCAAGACAGTGGGCTACGTACACGCTGGTTTACTAAGTCCATTGAACATGTGGGAGAAACAGACATATGTAGGTTTTGTGGAACCGAATTGGAAACAGTCATACACCTTATTGCTGGTTGTGACTCTCTAATGGCAGAGGGACTGTATACTGAAAGGCATAATAATGTGACAAGATTGTTACACTGGAGATTGTGCAAACATTATGGTATCAAAGTGGCTGAAAAACACTGGAAACATGAGCCACAGAGAATGGTGAAGTCTACATCACATGGGATCACCCAATACCAACAGTCCAAAAGATAGATGCTAGAAAACCGGATATAGTGGTCCAAGAAAAGAAGACAAAAGTAGCACTGATCATTGAAATCGCCACACCTAGTGACTACAGTGTCTTGTGTACAGAGGGGCACAAAGTCATAAAATACCTCGATCTGCAGGCAGAAATGAGTGCCTTGTGGAAGAAAGATACCCATACAGTTCCAATAGTAGTAGGAGCAACTGGTCTTATAAAAAAGAATTTACAGTCGTATTTAGATATGTTGCCAATTCATGTAACACCATATGAATTACAGGAGGAGTCATTACTGGGCATGTTGCAGGTGCTGCGAAGAGCACTTTTGGCTAACATCAAAGAGTGAGACAATACTAATTTCATGAACTTTAATCGTACTTTGACTTAGGAATGAGGTCCACTCTTGTCATGGTATTAGAAACCCAACAGACTTGGAGAAGTTAAAAAAAAAAACAGAAATAATCTAGGATGACATCTCTGTTTAATTTAGCAGAAGCATATAGACGTCAAGCAGGAATGGAAATTACACCAGAAGTAGATAAAAACCAGACAGCAACTGAATGTGCTAAAAAACAAAAGAAAGAATATAAGGTGAAGGACCAGATGAGAAGGCAAGAAATGTGGAAAAAACATAAATATAGTTGCAAGTATATAGAAAACTTCTGGAAGAGCCTCATGGTGATCAAGAACAAACATAGGAATGGTTAAGGAAAGGTGAATTCACATCAAGAAATGAAAGGTTAATATTGGCAGCCCAAGATAGTGGCCTACGTACACACTAGTTTACAAAGTCCATTGAAAGTACAGTTGTGTACACTTACCATAAATGTAGATGTTCGAGTGTATTCACTGTTGCAGTCATTACATATCGGTAATCTGCTGGCAGGTTGCCCTCAGTCGGCCTGAATTCCAAAGTCCTGGGTCGGCTGCTGTCGCCCCTTCCCTGACGCCAGGTCGTCAGGGGTATAAAACATGCAGCCGACGCCATTTTATTTAGTTTTTCTTGCCCCAGATGTCAGGTGCCCCCTAAAAGGGTAGCCAAAATTTATATATATATATATATATATATATATATATACATGCACCAATATAGACTTTACCTTCATCAACAAGCAAATACACCACATAGGTTGTATAAATCAGAGAAGGAAAGATAGGTTTCATCAGAAGAAGAAAGGGGGATGGTGGGTGGGTAACCTGGACTGCAACAGTGAATACACTCGAACATCCACATTTATGGTAAGTGTACACAACTGTACTATGTTCTTCATGTTTCACTGTTGCAGTCATTACATTTGGGTAGAGTCCCAAAACTATGGAGTGGTAGATGATAGTGCTTTGTAAAGGTGTGCACTGAACTCCAAGTAGCAGCCTCTAGAATGTCTTTGGTTGGTACTCCCCTGAGAAAGGCTGCTGAAGTGGCTGCAGCTCTGGTTGAATGTGGCCTAATGCCCTTGGGCACTGGCTTGCCATGGTGTAAGTAGCAGAAATGAATGCAGTGGCCTATCCACTTTGAAATAGTCTGCTTTGAAATAGCCTTTCCTTGTGATCCTGCAGCATATGCCACTAGTAATTGCTCTGTCTTTCTGAAACCTTTGGTTCTGTCCAAGTAGAATCTAAGCTGTCCGTGTACGTCCAAAGAATGCAGAATTCTCTCCCCCTTGTTCTGTGGATTTGGATAAAAGGTTGGCAGATGAATAGTTTGGTTAAGATCCACAATGGACACCACCTTAGGCATAAATGTTGGGCTTGCCCTCAGAGAAACTCTGTCTGGATAAAAAATGATAAAAGGTTCCACAGCCATGAGTGCCTGTAGCTCTGAAACTCGTCTTGCAAAGGTTATTGCTAGGAGTAGAATTGTTTTCCAAGATAAAAACTTTACATCAGCAGTAGCAGCTGGCTCAAAAGGAGGCAGGGTGAGTTTTTCCAAGACACAGTTGAGGTCCCATGCAGGCATTGGTGATCTCCTTGGAGGCCTTAAATTTTTGGCCCCTCTGATGTACTGCTTTAATAAGGGATGAGAAAAGATTGGTGGCTCTGTATTGTAGTGAGCCGAAATGGCAGAGGCGTGGATTTTAATAGATGAAAAAGATAGGCCTTTGTCCAGCATCTCAGTTAAGTATTGTAAAATCTGAAGAATGTTTAGCACAGCTGTATCAGTCCCTAGTGCCTGGTACCAAGCACAGAATCTCTTCCATTTTCCAGCGTAAGATTTTCTAGTACTAGGCCTTCTGGCTTCCAAAATGACACAGCTTTACTGAGAGGAGCGTTTTGTATGACTACATTATCCGCCATGCTGCCAGGTTTAAAGTCACGAGTTGGCTGTGCAGGATCTGATTGTTTTGCTGGGACAGTAGATGAGGTATTTGAGGTAAGGTCCAAACTGGGCATTGAGACAAGTTCCTCACTACTGGATACCAGTACTGGTGGGGCCAGTCTGGGGCAATTAGTATCATCTTTGGCTTCTCTTGTCTGACCTTTAGGAGTACCTTGTGTATTAGAGGCAGTGGGTGAAAGGCATATACTGATAGGTTTTGCCAGCTGAAAGATAGGGTGTCCACTTTCTATGCTTGTCTGTGATAAATCCTTGTGCAGAATCTTTTTAGTTGGTAGTTGTGAGGGGAGGCAAATAGATCTATGTCCGGGCATCCCCATTTCCTTGTTATCATGCTGAAGACTTGTGGATTCAGCTGCCACTCGTGGGGATCCATGAGGTTTCTGCTTAGTTCGTCTGCCAGAGTATTTTTCCTTCCCGGCAGGAATTGTGCCTGCAGATGTACTTGGTGAATCAATGCTGTGTCCCACAAGGTCATGGCTAGTCTGCAAAGGGGGTAAGAATGTGCACCCCCCCTGCTTGTTTACATACCACATGACCGTGGTGTTGTCTGTCTTTATCAGTAGTTGTCCTGGATGAAGTAGGTCCTTGAAGACTGTCAGGGCATTTTGAACAGCTAGCATCTCTTTTTGATTGATATGTAGATGCATTTGGTTTGAGGCCCATGTGCCCTGAATGCATCTTCCTGCCATGTGGGTCCCCCAGGCATAATCTGATGCATCTGTTGTTAGTGTCTGCCTGGCTGGGGATAGTGTGAATGGCTGTCCCTTGTTTTGGTGACAAGCCTTTGGCCACTATCAAAACTCCTGTTGTAGGCATGGAATGAGGGTAAACATAGTTTCCAGGCTGTGGCAATGTTGAGTCCAAACACTTTTTAGGTACCATTGTAGTTTCCTCATATGCAGTCTTGCATATGGAATTAGTAGGATGCATGATGCCATGAAGCCCAAAGCCTGCAGAATTTTTCTTGCAGATAACCGGGCCTTTGTTGCCAACATTTTGAAATAGGTAGTCAGTTGCCTTTGTCTGGCATGAGATAAGCCATCTGGGCAGTTGTATTTAAGCTTGCACCCAGGAATATTATCTCGAGAGGGTACTAGTTTTAATTTCTTTTCATTGACTGTGTACCCTAAACATGTTAGAAGCCTTTTTACAAACGCCAGATGCTGTAGAAGAATGTCCTTGTTCTCTGCTTGAATTAAACAGTCGTCCAAGTAAGGATATATTTGTATTCCTCTTTGTCTGCAAAATGCAATCATTGGTGCCAGGCACTTTGTAAAGACCCTGGGCGCAGTAGATAAGCCAAAGGGCAGAGCAGAGAATTGGTAATGCATTGAGCCAGCCTTGTATCTGAGGTATCTTCTGCATATTTGTCTGATTGGGACATGCAGGTATGCCTCTTTTAGGTCTAAAGTCACAAGCCAAGCGTTCTTGCCCAGCATGGGCAGAAGCTGCTGCAAAGTCAACATCTTGAATTTTGGTACATCCAGGAATGTGTTCAGAATAGATAGGTCCAGTACTGGCCTCCAGGCCTTGTCCTTTCTGGGTACCAAGAACAGTTGAGTAAAATCCTTGTCCCTGCTCTTGCTCTGGTACTTGCTGAATTGCTCCCATGTCCATGAGGGATGAAACTTGTTTTTGTGCCTCTGCCCATTGATTTTTTGGCAGATCTGGCCAGCCATTTGCCTTTGGCAGGGTATGGAAATGGAACTTGTAGATAAAAAGGGCTAATTTTCCCACTAAGGGTGCTGCCAGGAGATAAGTGCTTGGTGCAGGCAGGGGGGAAGTCATTGGGACTGTTTCCTGTATGGTTGAGATTTGTCTTCTCCAACTTTGGAGGTAGAGGAACCCCACTGTTTTGACCTGTATGAACCTTGCACCTGGGATCTGCCTCTAGGACGTCTGGGTCTGCCCCTGTGAGGTCTGTCTGACACAGGAAAGGACCAATTCTTTGTTGGCTAGTGTCTACTAAACCTAGGTGGCTGTACTTGTAAAAATCTTTGACAGTTTGCATAGATTTAGCTTTGTCCTCCATTTTCTTTAACACCTCTTCTGCCTTAACACCAAAAAAAGTATCATGCTGTAAGGGTGCATTTAATAATTTAACTTTGACATGATTGGGCAGATTTTGTTCCTTTAACCAAGCATGCCTCCTAACTACACAACCCGGAACTGCGGCCCTGTAGGAGGCCTCCGAAGAATCAAAACCACATTGCAAAGTATGCTTTCCAACGTGTTCAGCTGCATGCAATAAATCCTGCATTTCCTTGTTTTCTGCCCATTCAGAGTTTAATAACATTTTCTGTTTAAGCAATGCCATGACATGTTGCTGATATTTGAGCATATGAAACTGACAGTTTAAAGCCCTTATAGCCAAGGTAGCAGATGTGTATACCTTTTTTCCCCATCTATTCAGTGCCCTAGAATCTTTTGCAGTGGAAGCCTTAACTCCCTTGGGACCCTATGAAATAGTTTCTGGGTCTGCAGCAGGGTTTTTAAAAAGGAATTTATGAGAGTCAGGAACCCTGTAATATCTGTCAGGCTTAACAGGAGCTGGAGGTAAGGAGTCAGGGGTAAGACTAGACTCTGAAAACAGATCATCTACAATGTCTAACACAGGTGGAATGGCTAGAGGCCTGTGTTGAGGTAGTAAAAGGAAATCCCTGAGACTCTTTTTAGATTCTGAAAAATCTTGGCTCTCCCAGTGGAAATGCTCCCTCATGGTATGCAAGGTTTCCCCAAAAGAATAGTCCTCTGGAGGAGAAGCTGAAGGTATAGATTCTTCAGCATCAGAATCCTCATAGGGGAGGAGAATATTACCTTAACACCAAAACATAACACTAACTTCATAACAATTAGCTTTTGGAGTGCATGCCCGTAGTTGGCGGATTGTTACTCTAGCTTCTCCGCACTACCTTACCTTTCTCAAAGTGTCTGATACACTAGACTGGAGAATATTGTTCTAGTTAAAGGTATCTGTCCCTTTCACACCAGTACAGATAAAAGAGGACAATTCAAAATTGACTGCACTGTCATATTAAATTATAACTTTGATATCGTACGCACTGCTGTATCTGTGCCACTCATGCTGGGGTAGCAGTTAGTCATTAAACATATTTGCCCCTCATTATCACTGCCAGAGTCCATTTTGTAACCCCTGAGCTGTTAACGGTAGAGTTGTTTGCTACCTCAGGAGCAAAGTCATTTATCCGTATTTAGAAGGATAGTTTTGTCGGAGGTACATCCATAATAGCTTTAATGTTTTTATATAATTATAACTTATATACTTGATATTGCGCACACTGTAGTAACTGTGCCACTCACTCTGGTGTAGCTGGGTTATTAAAAACTCTGCTTGCGTACTTTTGTGACCCCTGAGCTGATAACACAAGTAGCGTTGGTTGCTACCTCTGTAGAGAAAGTGTTTATTCTTATTTAGAAGTGTAGATTCCTTGGCGATACATCTACATTAGCTTATAATGTTTTTCTAACTAATACTATGTTGCAGCTGCTAGTCCTATATTTAGATTGGGACTCTGCTGCTCAAGAATTGGATACTAAATAACGCATATATTTTCCCTCTGATGCTGCGGCTACCTCATAGCTTTTAAGATAGACAGCACCACTGTGACTCTGAATATTTGCATCCGTGTTGTGGTTTTACGGACCCGGAATAAACTGGAGGCTTTCCTTGAACATTCTAGCTATAGGAATAGCGTTTTATCACATTTCTTTTGTTTTATGATATTGCCAAACAAAACAGCTTACACGGCTGAAGCCTTACTGCTCCCCTTGGATCTTGACTAGTAGCAGCGTGATTAGTAATTCTAGTTTCATTACTTACATACTGTTGTCATAGAGCTAAACCGCTTTTCATCACTGATCACTAAATGTACTTGAAATGAGTTGTCTGTCATTGCTGAAAGATAGCCGCTTGTTTTTCCTACTGTTCTTTTAATCCTGGCTACCATGTTCTAACTGTAATGGACTCACTATTAGTTAGAAGGATATGATTCTAGCTTATATTTAATTACTTTAAATTGTCTTATCCTATTTTAATAGCTAGGCATAGTTGCTGTGTTATAAGTAGTTGGGTTATATTGCAATTAGGTGTTTGCTCTGTGCTTTTTTTTTCTAAATCCTGCTGCTGATGTTTATTACCTGAACAAGAGCTTGTAACCTTTTGTCAGGACATGAGCTGTCTACTCCTGGTGATGATTTATATTTGACCAAGTTAAGTAATACTGTGTAATCTGTACTGCTAATGAATCATCTGTCTTGCTTTACCTAGTGTTAATTTTTAACATTCTTCTCACTTTATTTTTATTTCTCACCAGCTGTTCAAACCTTTTATACTCACTTTCTCCACTCCTTGATGTGCCCTATTGGACTCCAAAGACCTGCTATATCCACCAACCTAAGCCTGCCTGGGTATTTCCTCACCTGGGTAATCTAAATGCCCTGGACCAAAAGCCACAGTAACTAATATTGTATGTCACAAAGTGTTTTTGATTTTCTCTCACCTACATTGTGTATATACTAGGCCACTACACTTCCTAGGTGTACTAGATGATCTGCCAGCAGCCATACCCCCCTGTCTAACTACTGGTGTACTCCACTGTCTGTTTCTATGATACTGCAGACCCCTACATTTGTTGTAATAGCCCTCCAACCTCTCCCTTTCTCCATTACTTGCCTTTCCCATTTACTTCCAACTGCTGCAATCTCTTTCCTGGGTAATTATAGACTTTGACCACTAGATGGCAGTCTTTACCCACCTCTAAAGTCACTTAGTTTCACTTCCCACCTCCTATTTTAAAACATTTACGCTTGTTGTGCTCTTCTCCTTTACTTCTTCTTTAATCCTTTTAAACCTTGTCTATATCTCCTCCCATAGTCCTATAAACCCTCTACCTAGCCCTCCTTCTCCACCTCCACTACTCCTACGTTACCCCTTAATCTCCCAGGTTTCCCACTCTTTTAATTCCCCACATCCTCAGTATAACTACATCTGCCTTCTCACTTACTGCCTCCAGTTCTTGCCTACTACCTTACTGATTGCTTTTTTTTCCCCCCTCACTGCTTTCACCTTACTTGTGTCTGCCCCGCTCCGTTCGCCCTGCGGGCTCACTCTGCTCCCCTACCCTACCCCCAATTCCCACCCAACCCCAGGTATCCTAGACTTATACCTCACTAAACACTCTCCTTATTTTTCTCAACCTATCACAAACCTCCTCATCACTAGGCCACTCCCCTAGACTTATACCTCACTAAACACTCCCCTATTTTTCTCAACCTATCACTAAACACCACATCACTAGGCCACTCACCTAACTCTTTCCTTACCACCTAGTTCTAATTACCTTTCATTTTAACTACTCCATTACCTATCCTAACCATACTCTGTACTAACTACTTCCAGTATCTACCTCCTATTCAACCTCCATTAATTTCCTTTTGCTTTTCTTTTTTCAAAACCCTACTTAATCGCTTGGAGCATCCTCATTTATTCTTTCTACCACACCTACTCACACAAGCTACTCTCATCTGATATCTACTCACTATCATGTCTCCAACACACAAAACTATTTTCACATACATCCTACTCAACTACTGCTATAGCCTCTCTGACCATACCTTACTCAATCACCTTCTTTGAAAATCTTACTCTACATGAACAAAACCTTAATCTCCAACAAACTTTACCTTCTTCTTTTATCCACACCCTCAACCATAGTAACATAACCTGTACCACTAACTATATACTACCAAAATATCACAGAACAACCCATATGACATACTGCACAATCAAAAGAATTTTAATAACTCTCTCAAGATCCTTAAATTCCTACACTATCCCCAGCATTACCTCCTCCTACACGGGGATATTCATCCAAACCCTGGTCCCAATACTAACAATAAGAATAACCATGATAATGTACCTTTACCTAAACCTTCTTCATTAACTAAAGCACCTAACTCCCTTCTGATAGCTCACCTTAATATTAGAAGTATTAACAAGAAAATACACCACCTGCTTGCACTCCTGGACTTGCACTCATTTGATATTCTATGTCTTACAGAAACCTGGCTAAAACCTTCTACTCAAGACCAGGAAATTACCCCTCCTGGCTATAACATACTTAGATGTGACCGCAAAACCAAAGAATGCAGGGGTATAGCCATTATCTATAAATCTAATCTCCAAGTTACCCTCTATAATGAGCTTCCATCACTAGACACCAAATCTGAAATATTGTCTACTAAACTCCAAATTAACAACACCAAATCTATCTACCTAATTTGTATGTATCTTCCCCTGGAAACAATACTAATACTCTTGAAAACGTACTTAATTTCCTCTCTACTGAACTACCCCAGGAAACCATTGTACTTGGTGACTTCAACATAGACTGGTTAACCTGTACTTCCCAGAACCCTACTAACCACATAAATCTCTATGGATTCTCTCAATTAATAACCGCTCAGACTAGAATCCACAAACCTAACAGGAAAGAATCTATTCTTGATTGGATCCTTATTAATAATCACCCTAGCAATTATACTCCAGGAACCCTTCCTGATAATATTAGTGACCGTATGCTTACTTACATTACTAGACAAAGATTTCATATCCCAACTACTCAAACTCAAAACTTCCCGCTCAAAAAAATTTGATAGTTTCCTGAATTAATTGCAAGCATGTTACTGGTCACCACTGACCCATCTTGAACTTGATGAGGCTGTGACCTACTTCAACACAAACTTTCTTCAAATCCTAGAGTATCACGCACCTTATCGCTCTACTAGGATAAGAACCAAATCTGCCCCATGGCTAACAAAACAAACTAAGCAAAAAATGATCCTTAGAAACAAAATATGGGCTAAATGGAGAGCTACCAAATGTCCATCTGATCACCTCCTCTTTAAACAGTTAAGAAATGCCACCAAGAAAGATACCTTAGAGACAAAAAAGACTTCTATCTTCACCTCCAACAAACCAGTCAACAAACTCCACAAAAATTCTGGTCAGGGATAAACAAACTTCTTCAACCAGGACATTCGACTACTCCTGCCCCATTAGGCTTCAACCACAATAATTCAAACCAGATCCCTGATGCCTTTAATAAATATTTTACAGAAGCCATTCAAACCCTAGCCAATTCTTTACCTCCATCTACTGCTTCCCCACCAAATACCTCCAAAACTTCATCTCATACCTTTCATATACAACCTGTTCCTACATCTCTTATCCATAAGCTACTTAAGAAACTGAAACCTTGCACCCCATCTGCCGACCGACTCCCATCTGAATACCTACAAATTGCTGCAAATGCTATAGACTACCCCACATCTATACTTATTAACAGGACTATCTCTGAAGGCAAAATCCCTACCATATGGAAAGTATCTCACATAATCCCTCTACATAAAGGTGGATCTTCTACTGAGCTTTCTAACTTTCGCCCTATTGCCTTACTCTCCCCATTAGCTAAGATAATGGAAAAATATATTCACAAACAACTACTCAACCACCTACTACAAAATAACTTACTAGCCAACTGTCAACATGGCTTCAGACCATTCCACAGCACAATGACTGCCCTTCTATCCTTCACTGACTCTATAAATAAAAATCGTAACAATAACTCCTTTTCCTCTGCACTATTTATTGACCTGTCAAAAGCCTTTGATATGGTTAAGCATAACTTACTTCTTGATAAACTAACTTACCATTCTCTTGATCCACAAGCATTACAATGGTTTAGGTGTTATCTTCAAAACAGGCAGCAAGCAGTACTTTGGGATAACAATCTGTCTACATTACTCCCAATAAATATTGGTGTCCCGCAAGGCTCAATCTTAGGTCCCCCCTTCTTTTTTCCTTATTTATTAATGACCTACACTTGAACATACCTCAAGCCACCTGCATTCAATATGCAGATGACTCGACCTTAATCTGTACTGCTAAGAACGTAGCCTCCCTCCAGTCCCTCACCCAAACTATTTTCCAGAATGTTGAAAAATGGTTTATGCAACACTGCCTCCTCCTTAATCCCAAAAAAACAAAACTACTACTCTTTACTCCAACTCATAAATCATCCACACCATTCTTCGCCATAACCTCTAACAATGCTACCAACATAACCCCAGATACTACCACCCACCTACTAGGTGTTACAATTGACAATCGTCTTAATTATGATGACCATATTAATGCCACCATAAATTCTGTTAACAAAAAACTTGGTACTCTCTATAGAATTAAACCCTTCCTTACCCCCTCAGCCAGGAAAACCATTGCCCAGACCCACCTCATCTCTACCCTTTTCTATGCCTCTGCTATATATACTAACCTATCAAAAAACAACATCACCAAACTTTCTACCTGTTACAATAGCATAGCTAGATTCATTACATGTACTCCCTTCAAAACTCACCACTGTCCTAACCTCAAACAACTAGGATGGCTAAAACTGCATAACCACATACTCTGTCAACAGTTACTTATCACTCAAAAGATCCTATACCACCCCAATGATACCCCTATCCTCACTAATCTGATTTCACCTTATAAAAATCTAGCTACACTACGTTCTGCTAATAAACTCCTGGTCTCCTTGATTAAATCTAACAACAAAGCTGGCGACTCACTGTTCTCAAACACTATAGGTAAAAACTGGAATCAGCTCCCTCCTGAACTTTCTAACCTAGCTTCTACTTCTCTATTTAAAAAACATATTAAAGAACATCTTAAAACTCAGTGGCTTTGTCCTTGTGCTAACCCAGACTGAAATCTTTCCCCTCCTACTCATACCCCTTTCCCCACTCCCCTAACTTAGGCCTCCAACCTAGGCCTCTAAATCTTGTTACTTTTTTTTCATAGTAAGAGGATAAATTATAAATACTTTACTCTGATGTGCAATACCTGTTTTGTTTTACTTAGTTTAACTTTTAGCATAATGTCTATCCTATAATTTGATTACTATATTATTTCTTTTAACCAATGCTACCACTGTACTGTTTTCCTACATGTCTTTGTTATATGTTGTTAACTTTGTTTTACTGTTCATGCTGGAGCTTTTCTCCCCGGGCCTCTACTGAAAAAGGACAAATATCCAGTTAGACTAGCCCGGTCAACAAATGTAAAATGTAAAATAAATAAATAAATATTCCTGATCAGTAGAAGAATCAGAAGAAATGGAAACCTGATCTGAAGATTCATAATCGGTCTCTTGCCTAGGCCTCTTATCAGGAGGGGGATGGGAACCCCTGATCAAGGTAATCAAGTCTTCGGCCATTTTGAGCATCTGTTTTTTGGGCATAGAGGCCTGACCACGTGGCTCTTGAGTTTGTTTCTTTGCTATAGAAGGTACTTTAGTCTTTGCCTTTGAAGCTGAAGTCAGTTTAATATAAAGATGTTTAGGTCTAAATACACCCTCAGAAGCCGGTGCCTGCACAGCAGCTCCGGACCCATCTGAAGGAATAGTATCCGAGGCTCCAATACCTTGAGTTTCCAGCGGCATGGCCACCTCCACGTGGGAGTCGGTAGCGGCCTGTGACTCTAAAGTAGCGGGTATCAGGGACTGCGAAAGCGCCTCACTGAGAACCGGCGACTGGCTTCGGAGAAGCTTCATCGGTTTTGGGCCTCGATTGTCTATCTCTTTCCTTTTTTTTGCGTTTTTTGTGAACTCCGGTAGTCGGATGGCTATCCGATGACATTTCTGGATAATTAAACTGGCGTCCAAAATAGTTTAAAGCAAAATCATAACGACGCTTAATAGTGCGTTGGTTAAATCTAGCACAAAACCGACAACCAGAAACGTTGTGATCAGGGCCTAGGCAAGGAATACAGTAAGAATGAAAATCCTTATGAGGTATTTGCTTTCCACAAGAAATACAATTTACTTTTTCTGACATCAGTCTGGAACAAGAAAAAAGTTTCCTCAATGGGGTACTTAGCTTTATTGAAGATTTCGGATCTGAAATTCGAACAAGAAAATCTCAGGAGTCTGCCAACCAGCACTTGTAAACTGCTTCTGCTTCAGGCACCACGCGGCAAGAAAGACAAAATAAAATGGCGTCGGCAGCATCTTTTATACCCCTGACAACCTGACGTCAGGGAAGGGGCGACAGCAGCCGACGCAGGACTGCAACAGTGAAACACAAAGAACATCATGTGGGAGAAACAGACATATGTAGGTTTTGTAAAACTGAACTGGAAACTGTCACACACCTTGTTGCGATGCACTAATGGCAGAGGGACTGTATACTGAAAGGCATAATAATGTGGTGAGACTGTTACACTCGAGACTGTGCAAATATTATGGTATCGAAGTGGCTGAAAAACACTGGACACATTAGCCACAAAGAATCACAGAAAATTATGAAGTTTATATCACATGGGATCACCCAATACCAACAATTCAAAAGATAGATACTAGAAAACCGGATATAGTGGTCCAAGAAAAGAAGACAAAAGTAGCATTGATCATTGAAATCGCCACACCCAGTGCATACAGAGAGACACAAAGTCATAAAATACCTGGATCTGCAGGCAGAAACATGTGGAAAAAAGATATCCAGACAGTTCCAGTAGTAGTAGGAGCAACTGGTCTTATAAAAAAGAATTTACAATCGTATTTAGATATGTTACTAATTCATGTAACACCGTATGAATTGCAGGAGTCATTACTGGGCACATTGCGGGTGCTCCGAAGAGCATTTTTGGCTAATGTCAAAGAGTGAAACAATACTAACTTCATGAACTTTAATTGCACTTTGAATTAGGAATGGGGTCCATTTCTGTCATGATATTAGAAACCCAAAAGACTTGGAAAAATTAAAAAAAGCAGAAACCAAATTATCCTCCCACCTTTACAAAAAGGTGGGGTAACAAGAGTAATAGGTGCCAAACTATATACTCGCACATAACAGACTGGAACATATATGACATATCCCTTCTAAATATAAGCTCAAACCAACCTGTTTAGGAATCTGGAGGCCATCTGCTGCCTACAAAATGAACATTACAGAAAATAATCAACTAACTTCACTGAAATTGTTAATTATCCAACTATAACTTAACATTAAGCTTCTTTTATCCTGACACCACTGTGGAGATAGATGAATCCCTACCTATGATACAGGCAACCAATGTCATGACTACCAGCATGGGTGCTGGACAGCCCAGACATGGAAGAATGAGCCTGAGTAGCAAATATCAGCTCACTCATCCTTTGGAGGAGGGATAAGCCTGTCACAATACTTATGCCTATATACATGGATAAATGCTGACCAGTGGAAGAGACCAGCTAGGCTTACGCTACAAAGCAGCACAAGAGATAGCGATGCAGGGATACAAAAGGCCAACGAAAGAACGGCCAAACAATGTACAAACAGAATACAAAGTAAACAAAGCAGCAAATAGTCTGAAACAGACACGGACTGCAAAAACACACTAAACTACCAAAAAGGATATTTAGCCACCAATAAACCAGTCAAAAATATTGAAAAAAATTTTCACTTAGCCACGGCCAAGAAGAATCACGTCTGAGCTGAACGAGCGGCAAACGAGATCTGGATTGTATTTGTGATGCATCATGGGATACCTCCTAGCCACGAGCCAACCAGAAGTTTTAGAGCTAGAGTATGGTCGTGTTGGAGTCGAGGTTTGGCTCCGATCCCAAGAGTAAGAATGAAGGCAAGATAGGACTACAGAACATCAACTATTTTAACTCTGGCTGCATACGTTGTTCATATTTTAGAATACAAAAGTTTCCACACATTTAAACCAAAGTTCACTGCTTACTTACAGAATGAGATTTTTCAAGTCTGAGGAATAGTTCATTGTCACCAAATCCAACGCTTTTTGTAGATTATCTCGCTGTATTCCTGCCAAAGAGTTGCAAGCCAAGGCCAGTACAACTTTTCCTAATGAGATCAAATCCGACTGCTGTTGAGAGAGAAAAACTACTTATGTAGAACAGAAAGTAAGCCAGTTATAATTCAAACATAAATCAAGACAAAAATTAAATATTCTGATAATACAGTTGAGTATTTCTTTACCACCGACGTTCAGCTTTATATTATGCACAGCTCAAGTACATCTGAAGCATTCAGTGACAAAAGTATGAAAGATTCAACTCACTAACAGATTCTTTGACTGTTACTACTCTATTTACACAAACAATAATTGCAGTTTACTTTTCTAAAGGGAATCTACTCATTTTAAACCTTCATGTTCAATGCGTTTCAGAATTACATACAACATGCACTTGGATTTTCAACATGCCAAAGGTGGTATAGTGAGAAGCAGTTTACTGCTGCTGCTTCATTGTGCTCATTTTGCAGTTTCCTCCTACATCCTAAAGACATACTGACAGTTTCAACCAGTTCATTTAATTTTTTACACTCCATAGTAGAGTAAGCAAGACAGACATTTTTCAAGTTCAGACCAAAGCAAGACTCCTCCCCTCCCCTAACTCTGATACACAGACGTACACATGAACATACATAAAAACAAAGGTATTTCTCATCTCTCCCAGTCATCATTCTTTTAAAGATTTTATAAGCTCCATCTCTGCATCTGCAACACATCCCTACCCAATATCATCTTTTCAGTCCTTACTTCACAAAATACAGCTATACCAAAGGGCAAAATACACAAAGATGAAAAGATTACTCACACCACCTCTTCTGTTTCTATTCCAGTTAACTTGTATGTCTATCAAATCTAACTTCTATTCTAAAACTAACAAAGACAAAATATCAACAGAATGAAAGCAAATGCAGTCTAAAACCAAAAAGCACATAACCTTATACATAACAAGACTATATGAAATTGGGAAATATATAATAAAATTGAGTCAAGTCTTAGTAAAGAATTTATCTTGACATGCAACCTCATCACACTTCTCCAAATAAATTAAAAAGTCAATATAAACATAGTCTATCATTCCAAGTCTAACTACTCTTCTATTCCTAGCAAGCAAAATTATCCAGATGGAGACAGAAATTCAAATCAGGGACCAATATACAACACCCTCCCCACTCCACCAAACTCATTCTATAACATAAAATATAATAAAGTACTTGCTCAGGGTCAAACCAAGCACTATATTCAGATGAAACGTATTGTCCAAGACAAATGGATGTTGGAAGTTAAGAGTCTATTCAGACCAGTCCATACATAGAACAAGCACAATAAGGCAGGCAGCACAATGCATGCAGAAACGCAAACAAGAACACAAACAAGTCTTCTGAAATAAATTAGATATTCCAAACTGATAATCCAAGAAGTTGCCTTCAAGCTAATATCAGGTTACTAGATGTCTATTCAGAACAAATAAAATACAGCCTTCAAATCAGGAACTTAATATCATTCAGTATACTAAAAGCAACAAATCCTTTATTAACATATGTTCGGTAAGTGCTTGCGCCAAGCGGCTTTTTCAAACCATTAGGGCAAGTACTTTATTATATTTTATGTTGACTTGTTTGGCTATATTGCTCAGGCTCATTTATTTGCTCGTGGTATTGTTATTTACTTGGTGCATCATTCTATAATAAGTATCAACAGTCACCACCTTAGTTTACAAGGAATGTAAAAAAAATGTCACATCAATGTCCAAAACTTGTGGCAAATTCTAGACACATGGAATAAGCAATATAACCCTGATATTCTTGGTATCCATGAATCCTGCATTGAAGTAAATCAGTGTTCTATCTACTGTCAGGCTAACTTTCATTTTTTACTCAAACTACAAAAAAAGGGAAAAAGCAAGGTGGTGTCAAAAAGAACCTTTTCACTAAAAAGTTCATTGGGTTTCGCTCATAAAACAAAGGGGGGAAAAATGAAATGCTCAGGCAAGTGGATCCTAGTACAATTACAAAGTAAAGTACAGTTGTGCAAGTCCTACGCACTAGTAAAAGTAGATGTTAAAATTCCTTACTGCCTCAGTGGCATTCTGTGACACTTTGGGTTATCTGCCAAGGTAATCCAGTACTGGCCAGCTTTTAAAAGCTCAGACTTCCCCCTCTCTCCTCCTGTGATAGTTGATTAGCTGAGATATCCACAGAAGGAAAATTACAGGTGCCACAGGAAGTGAGTGTTCAGGCCTTTTGCTTCCACAAAGAAAGAGGGGAAAGTACCTGAAGCCAGAATAGTCTACCAACAGTAAATTTGCAGCCAGTCATAATACCATATAAAAACCAAATCGAACAACAACTACTGAATCAGAGGTGGAAACCTACCTCAACTATGCACAATCCTGGAGATAGTGGGTGGGTGCTGCCACCAAGGTAGTAGTCATTTTAACATTTACTGTTATTAGTATGACTTGTGCAACTGCACTACATTCATCATTCTCAGAGCCATTTTGAGTAGATTCCCAAAGTTTACCCTACCAGGGAGGTGGAAGGTTAAGGATCCAGGAGCTCCAGGAGAATGATCCTAGCAAAGCCTGATTTTTATCTTGAAAAGGAATCCAGTTTGCAGTACTTTTTGAAGGTAAGAACAGAGGACCAGGTTGCTGCATCTAGAATGATTCTAGAGTCCACCCCTTCCAACATGCCACAGAAGAGGATAAGGCCACAGCTGTGTGAGCCTTAACCTTGCCTGGAAGAGATTTGTCATGGCGGGAGTAACAAAAGAAAATAGCAGAGGACAACCATTGGTGCAACAGTTTGCTTAGAGACAGGCTGACCTTTTTTAACCCCCATATAGGAGACTAACAGCTGTTCAGCATTCTTTAAGGGCTTTGTTCTCTCAATATAGTACCAGAACTCCCTGTGCACATACAAAATATGTAGAATCTTTTCTCCCTTGTCTTTTGGATGAGGACAGAACACTGGGAGACTGATGGCATGATTTAAGGTAAATTCAGAATAAAACGTAGGCATGAATGTTCCCCACATATGAATCAAGTCCAGGAAGACTTCTCCATGGAGTTTCTACTTATGATGGTCTGTCTAGGATCTGATTAGTCTATTAGTCTATCTGCCACTGTGTTTTTCTTTGATGGAATATATGAGACCTGAAGAGTAACACAGCCCTGTCTTTATTAAAAAAAAAAATCAGATAGGATTGGCCCACGAGGAGAGCTTGTAGCTCAGAGACTCAACCTGCAGATGTTAGAGCAATGAGTAAAACAGTCTTCCAAATAATGAACTGCAAATTAGCCTGAGAGGCAGGCTCAAAAAGAGGTGATGTAAAATTTTACAGAACAAAAGTACAATCCCAGGAAGCAGGAATTTGCTTTTGAATGGGTCTCACATGCAACATCCCTTTCATAAACTGACCACAAAGAAAGACGTAAGAGGGGGATCCATGAACAAACAAGCACAGATGGCTGCAAGATGCACATTAGTAGAAGCATATGACTAACCATCTCAAAGTAGCTCACACAAATACTTCAAAACCAGAGGGGCTGAAACCCTTTTGAGACCTTTATTATTGACTAGACACTACCTAGAAAACCTCTTCCAATTGTAAACATAAAATGTTCTGGCTGCAGGCTTTCTTGTCACCTTAAATACCTGCTGCACATCCTCATGGAACTGCCTATATGGTATCAAAGAGACATCCAGGCTGTCAGTTGCACTTGCTCTAAGTTTTTGGTACCATTCGCCCCTAGTGCTCTGTGAGTAGATCCAGGAAGTGAGGAAGTTTGAGGTAACTACCATTGGCCAATTCCATTAAAAGGGAGAACCAGCTTTGCGCCTGGGTCAAACGTGGTTACAACAATCTTTGGTAATTATTTCTGAATCTTTAGAAGTATCTTGGAAATCACTGGAAAGGGTAGAAATGCATACAGGAACATTTGGGACCATGGGAATGCCAGAACTTCTAATTTCCAAGTATGGCTGCAAGGATGTCTTGAACTGATTTTTTTTCAGTCTTGTTTTGAAAGGAGGTGAACACATCAACCTGAGGTGTTTACCACATCTGGATCAAGTCCTGGAAGACTTCTAGATGGAGTTCCTATTCTTGAGGTTCTGTCCAGGAGCTACTTAATTTATTTGCCACTGTGTTTTGCTCTGATGGAATGTATGAGGCCTGAAGAGTCAGAAAATGCTGTAGACTCAGCTCCCAGGCCATCAATGCCAACAGAGATAAAGGATATGACCTTGTACCCCCTTGCATGATCAGGTACCAACATCACAGTAGTGTTGTTTGTGATCAGCAGAAGAGGACCTGCAGTCCATAAGTGGTGAAGAACTTTTAAGGCATGAATCACTGCCAACATATCTTTTATGTTTGTGTGCCTTGGCATATCATGAGGACCCCACAAGCCTTGCACTTGAACTCCCACAGACACTGTTCCCCAAGCAAAATCTAAGGAGTCCATCTAGATAGATTAGACTGGGGTATGGAGAAAAAGACAGGAAATGCTGCCTGAATTCAGAGAGAATTGATGCCTCTACCACTGCAGTTCCTGTTTCACAAATCCAAGGAGGAAATGTGCTGGGTCCAACAATTCTTTAAATACAACTGAATTTTTGTCATGTGTAGTCTGGCTAGTGCCAGTAAGGATCATTTATGCCATGAGACCTAGAATTCTGAGGAACTCTCTTGTTGAGGCTACATCCAAGAAAATTCCCTGATAAGTCAGAACTTAGTATTTTAGCAGGAAAGTCATCCTTTTTATTGGGTCTATCAAACACCCCAGTTTAACAATTCATTGAAAACGTGTTTGAAAAGACTTTCGAGGGTTCAGTTTGAAGCCCATGTGGGAAAGGAGGGATGCCACCCTGTCTTCAGATTCCAAGTACCTTGGGTACATAATCTGTACAAATCAAGTAATCTAAAAGACAAAATGTTGATGCCTAGGGTTTTGCAACAGGCAACCCACTACAGCCAGACACTGTAAACACACAAGGTGCAATAGATAGCCCAAATTGCAATGCAGAAAACTGGTAATATCAGCCAGACACCACAAATCTCAAAACTGAAATTCGGAGCATTAAGCACATAAGCATCCTTGAGATCTAGAGTCACCATAAATCAGTGGTCTGGAAGCAATGATAGGACCGGCTGTAAGGTAAGCATTTTGAATTTCAGAACTTTTACAAAGGTGTTAAGAAAGGACAAATTTAAGGTGGGTCTCCAGGAGTGTTTCTTTTTTGGTACCAAAAAGATTCTACAGTAAAATGCTTTGTCTTTGTGTATCACAGGGTTTATCTGGGCTGGTGGGTGTAGGGGAATTCCCCTGAAAGGGGGAGAATTTACTATCAACTCTGAACTAATCTGAAAACCTATTTGCCTGAGACAACTTACAGGCTGCAGGTTTGACAGACAAGGGATGGGGGAACAGAAGGAGGGGTGGAGAGGCTGTGTGACTTAGCATAGCCATCCCCTTGCAGGAGGTCGATTCTTTATCAGAAATTAACCATTTTTGTTTGGTTTCAAAGAATTATCCACCTGTCATTTCTTTTTGGATTCCTGACATTTATTAGTTTGGGATCTTTGTTTATTTGTAATGTTCCTTGAATGATACCTTGTTTGGGAAGAACTTGGGTAACATGAAACATCCTATACATACCATACATTAATTTGCCTCTATCATCCAAATGTTCAAGAATCTGTGTAACAGTGGGTCCAAACACCAATTCAGAACTTAAAAGTGCATTTGAAACCTTTTAAATCAAAGAAAGAATAGTTGTGTAAAATCTTACCATAACCATAGATGGCCTTCTCTTCTATATGCTGCAGTATTCATAACATAAGGGAGTCCGCCTCCGGCTGACTCATATGTCCAAGCCAGTATCCAAAAGTCTTAATGCTACTATGAGGTAAATGCTATGACTCACCACACAACGCGTACGTCGGCCATAAAAAGCCCATCGGGTATAAAGCGGACGTCAGCATGCACCTACCTTAGATCTGTATGCTGCCCAGCAGTAGCCTGAAATTCTAGTTTAGAAGCATATCAACAGGAAAGTAGGCAAGCATCAGGGGGAAAGTGCAGTTGTGTAGACTTACCATAAATGTAGATGTTCGAGTGTACTCACTGTTGCAGTCATCACACTTGGGTTATCCTGCCAGGGGTAGCCCTCAGACTGCTCGAATACCAGACACTTAGTATTTCTGCGTCAGCTGCTGTTGCTCCAGGACCGAGGTTAGGTCGTCAGTGGTATACAAACAGGCAGCTGACGCCATTACATCAGTTTTTCTTGCCCCAAATGTAAGGAGCCCCCAAATAGGGAGCTAGGTTATGGTGGAATAACACCACCAGTAAAAAGTAAATACCACATAGCACTGTAAGGAGTATGGAAGAGAGAGAGAGAGAAAGACAAGGGGGATGAAGGGTGGGAAACCAGGACTGCAACAGTGAATACACTCAAACATCTACATTTATGGTAAGTGTACACAACTGTACTATGTTCTTTGTGATTCACTGTTGCAGTCATCACACTTGGGTTGATTCCCAAAACTGAAGAAACAGGTGGAGGCAGTCAAGATGACTGCGGCTACAAAGCCTGCCCTGGATTTGAAAAAGATAGGCAGGTGGTAATGATCGATGAAGGTATGAACAGAACTCCATGTTGCAGCTTCCAAGATGTCCCTGACAGGGACCCCTCTGAGAAAAGCTGCAGAGGTGGAAGTTGCCCTAGTGGAATGTGCTCTGATCCCCTGTGGGGCTGGTTTCCCATGGTAACAGAAATGGATACAGTGTGCTATCCATTTGAAAATGGTTTGTTTTGATATGGCCTTGCCCTCTGCCCCTGCTGCAAAGCTGATTAGTAACTGGTCAGATTTCCTAAAGGGTTTAATCATATCCAGGTAGAATCTGGGCTGTCTGTGCACATCTAAAGAGTGCAGGATCCTTTCCTCCTTATTTTGAGGTTTAGGGAAAAAGGTGGGCAAATGAGTAGACTGGTTGAGAGCCACACAGGCCACCACTTTAGGCATGAAATTTGGGTTAGTCCTGAGGGAGACCCTATCCGCAAATACAATGATGAAGGGTTCCACAGCCATGAGTGCTTATAGCTTAGACACTCTTCTAGCTGAAGTGATGGCCAGAAAGTACAGTTGTGTACACTAACCATAAATGTAGATGTTCGAGTGTATTCAATGTTGCAGTCATCACATTTGGGTTATCTGCCTGCAGGTTGCCCTCAGCCGGCCTGAATACCAGAGTCTTGGATTCCTGCGTCTGATGCTGTCTCTTCCTTCCATGACGTCAGGGGTAAAAAACACACAGCCGACGCCATTACATCAGTTTTCCTTGCCCCAGATGTCAGGTGCCCCCACAATGGGAAGCAATTATATGTTATGGTACACCTCCATCAAAAAGCGAATACACCAGAAAGTTTAAATACACCAAACAAGAAGGAAAGGTAAAGCCAAAAGAAGTCAGCGGGCTGGAGGGAGGGTAACCAGGACTGCAACAGTGAATACACTCGAACATCTACATTTATGGTAAGTGTGCACAACTGTACTATGTTCTTCGTGTTTCACTGTTGCAGTCATCACATTTGGGTTGATTCCCAAAGCTAAGGAAGGGAGGAGGATGTTTACAGAGCATTAGGTCTGGCTATTAAGCCCTGCAAGACTGCAGTGGCAAAACCAGCTCTAGATTTTGAAAAAAACAGGCATATGGTAATGCTTGGTGAAGGTATGTACAGAGCTCCAGGTAGCAGCTTCTAGGATGTCCCTGGTAGGGACTCCTCTGAGAAAGGCTGTAGAGGTAGATGCAGCCCTGGTGAAATGTGATCTTATCCCCTTGTGGGGTAGGTTTTCCATGGTGCTTATAGCAGAAATGAATGCAATGGGCTATCCATTTAGAACTGGTTTGCTTTGAAATGGCCTTCCCCTCTGCCCCCGCAGCAAAGCCAACTAGCAGCTGTTCAGATTTTCTGAGAGGCTTAGTCCTGTCCAAATAAAATCCAAGTTGTCTGTGCACGTCCAAAGAGTGCAGTATTCATTCTCCTTTGTTTTGTGGATTCAGGAAAAAGGTAGGCAAATTAATGGGCTGATTTAAGGCCACACTAGACACCACCTTGGGCATAATGGATGGATTGGTCCTGAGGGAAACCCTGTCTGCATGGAAAACAAGAAGGGCTCCACTGCCATGAGGGCCTGTAATTCAGACACTCTTCTTGCTGAAGTGATGGCTAGAAGGAAGGCTGTTTTCCAAGAAAGGAATTTCAACTCTGCAGTTGCAGCTGGCTCAAAAGAAGGGAAAGTGAGCTTTTCCAATAAAAAGTTTAGGTCCCAGGCTGGAGTAAGGGATCTCCTGGGGGGGGGGTCTTAAATTTTTGGCGCCTCTGAGGAATTGCTTTAGCAGAGGGTGAGAGAAGAGGGGTGGTTCAGTATTATAATGTGCTGAAATGGCAGAGGCGTGAATTTTAATTGACGAGAAGGATAGGCCCTTGTGGAGCATTTCTGTTAAGTACTGAAGAATATGAGGTAAGCTGGGCACCGCTGTGCCCATCCCCTGAGTGTGGCTCCAGGAACAGTATCTTTTCCACTTTTCAGCATAGAACTTTCTAGTACTAGGCCTCCTTGCCTCCAGAATGCCATCTAGCACCTGCTTGCTGAGGGATGCTATTGGAGGGCTCAAGGAATTAGCCAAGCTGCAAGGTTCAGGGTTTGAAGCTGAGGGTGCAGAATCTGGCCCGCCTGCTGGGGACAGCAGGGAAGGGATCTGAGGAAGGTGCCATGGTTCCAGCAGTGTCATACTGTGCAAGAGGGGGAAAGTACAGTTGTGTACACTTACCATAAATGTAGATGTTCGATTGTATTCACTGTTGCAGTCATCACATTTGTGTTATCTGCTTACAGTAGCCCTCAGTCGGCCTGATTATCAAAGTCTTGGGTCCTGCATCGGTTGCTGTCTCATCTTCTGTGACGTCAGGTAGTCAGGGGTATAAAGCATGGAGCTGACGCCATTACATCAGTTATTCTTGCCCCAGATGTCAGGTGCCCCTCTAACGGGAAGCAATTAAATATAAATATACAATAGTATACCTCCAACAAAAAAGCAAATACACCAAAATGCTTTTAAGCATAGTAAAGGAGAGTAGAGGTATAGCCAAAAAAAGTCAGGGGGCTGGAGAGAGGGTAACCAGGACTGCAACAGTTAATACACTTGAACATCTACATTTATGGTAAGTGTCACAGTTAGATGTTGCACGTTCAATTCTCAGTTAGAGCGTCTTCTGTGTGTCGACATGTGTGAATGGGCATTCCTTCGTTGAAGGTTGTGTGTTAGGCCCGGCAAGCCAGCACATAAAAATCTACTGCCAATCATTAGCGGACCGGAGTTCCGCTGTGGCGACCCCTAACCGGGAAATGCCGAAAGACAGTACACAACTGTACTATGTTCTTCGTGTTTCACTGTTGCAGTCATCACATTTGGGTAGATTCCCAAAGCTAAGGATGGGAGGAGGAATTTAGATAGCATTAGGACCAGCTATAAGGCCCTGCGAGACTGCAGTGGCAAAGCCTGCTCTGGATTTAGAGAACACTGGCAAATGGTAATGCTTGGTGAAAGTATGTACAGAACTCCAGGTAACAGCTTCTAGGATGTCCCTGGTAGGGACAACTCTGAGAAAGGCTGTACAGGTAGAAGTAGGTTTTCCATGGTGCTTATAGCAGAACTGAATGCAATGGCCTATCCATTTAGAAATGGTTTGCTTTGAAATGGCCTTCTCCTCTGCCCCTGCAGCAAATGCCACCAGCAGTTGTTCAGATTTCCTTTGAGGTTTAGTCCTGTCCAAGTAAAATCTAAGTTGTCTGTGCACATCTAAGGAGTGCAGTATGCATTCCCCTTTGTTCTGTGGATTAGAAAGAAGGTTGGCAAATGAATGGACTGATTAAGAGCCACACTGGATACCACCTTTGGCATGAAGGAGGGATTGGTCCTGAGGGACACCCTGTCCACATGAAAGATGATGAAAGGCTCCACTGCAATAAGGGCCTGTAATACAGATACCCTTCTTGATGAAGTGATTGCTAAAAGGAAGGCTGTTTTCCAAGAAAGGAATTTTAACTCTGCACTTGCAGCTGGCTCAGCCGCGGTGGTACGGCGGTAGCATTGTTAACTCACAGCAAGAGGTTCTCCCGTTCGATTCTCGGCGTGGCTTGGGAGTGCCTTCTGTGCGGAGTCTGCATGTCCTCCCCGCAGTTGGGTAGCGTTCGAAAGACATGCATGCATAAATGGGCGTGCCTTCGTTGAAGGTTGGGCGTCGAGCTGGCACCTCAGCGTTTCGTAAAAATCTACTGCCAATCATTAGCAGACCGGAGTTCCGCTTTGGTGACCCCTTACCGGGAAAAAGCCGAAAGACAAACAACAACTTGCAGCTGGCTCAAAAGGAGGAAGAGTGAGTTTTTCCAATACAAAGTTAAGGTCCCAGGCTGGAGTTGGGGCTCTCCTGTGTGGTCTTAAGTTTTTGGCCCCTCTGAGGAACTGCTTGGGCAGTGGATGAGAGAAGAGGGGTTCTGTGTTGTAATGAGCTGAAATGGCTGAGGCGTGAATATTGATGGAGGAAAAAGAAAGGCCCTTGTGAAGCATCTCAGTTAAGTATTGAAGAATCTGAGGTAAGTTGGGCGCTGCTGTGCCCATCCCTTGAGTTTGGTTCCAGGCACAGAATCTTTTCCATTTTTAGCATAAGATTTTCCAGGACTAGGCCTCCTTGCCTCCAAAATGACATCCAACACTTGTTTACTGAGGGATGGTAACGGAGAGATTAGGTAATTAGCCAGGCTGCCAGGTTCAGGGTTTGAAGCTAAGGGTGCAGAATCTGGCTCTCCTGCTGTGACAGCAGGGTATGGGTCTGAGGCAGGTGCCATGGAGCCAGCAGTGACACACATGTTGAAAGTCTTTGGTTCCAGTTTCCAGTCGTGTGGGTCCATGAGATATCTGTTTAGTTCATCTGCCAGTGTATTTAGTTTTCCTGGCAGAAATTGAGCCTGTAGATGCACTTAGTAGCCCAAGGCTGTGTTCCACAGAGCCATGGCTAGTCTGCAGAGGGGGTAAGAATGGGTACCCCCTGCTTGTTTATGTACCACATAACAGTGGTGTTGTCCGGCTTGTTTATGTACCACATAACAGTGGTGTTGTCCATCTTTACCATTAATTGTCCTGGAAGAATGTGGTCCTTGAAGGCTGTCAGAGCATTCTGTACATCTAACATTTCTTTTTGGTTGATATGCAGGTGCATTTGACTTGGATTCCATTTGCAATGAATGCACTTCCCTGCCAGGTGAGTCCCCCCATGCATAGTGTGATGCGTCTGTCGTTAGGGTTTGGGTGGCAGGGGGTAGAGTGAATAGTAGTCCCTTGTTTTGGTGGCAGGCCTCTGTCCAGATGATTCAAAAGTATGTCCTGGCTTTCTGCCTGAATTAGACAATTGTCCAGGTATGGGTATATTTGAATATTTCTTTGCCTGCAAAATGCAATGACTGGAGCTAGGCACTTTGTGAATACCCTGGGTGCAGTAGATAAGCCAAAGGGCAGTGCAGAGAACTGACAGTGCATGTAGCCTGCTTTGAAGCATAGGCATCTTCTGCAAGATTCCCTGACTGGGATGTGCAGGTAGGCTTCCATTAAATCCAGTGTTGCCGACCAGGCATCTCTGCCTAACATAGAAAGCAACTGGTGAAGAGTTAGCACCCTTAATTTTGGAATCACCAAAAAGGTGTTTAAGACAGAAAGGTCTAGGATAGGACGCCATGAATTGTCTTTTCTGGGTACCAGGAAAAGTCTCGAGTAGAAACCTTGTCTCTCTTCCACTTCTGGTACAGTTTGAATAGTCTTTCTGCTTAAGAGAGAGAGTACTTGCTTTTGAGCCTCTGCTCATTGATTTGGGGGTAGATCTGGCCAACCGTTTGGGGTTGGTAAAGTGTGGAAGTGAAATCTGTATCCTTAGGAAACTATATTTAAAACCCATTTGTCCTGGGTAATTAGTTCCCAGTTTTTGGCCTACAGAGCAATCTTACCCCCTAAAGGAGCAGTCAGTTGAGAAGTGCTTGGAAGTTTTAAAGTTAAGTCATTGAAACAGCTTACCATAGGGGGAAGTTTTACTACTCCCTGATTTGGAAGTGGGAGCCCCCCCACTGCTTAGCCCTGTGCGTACCCTGGGACTGATGCCTGGATGTTCTGCTGGTTCTGGGTTTGGACTGAGAAGGCCTGGAAGAGGCAGGAAAGGACCAATTCTTAGAGGGCCAATGCCTACTAAATCTTGGAAATGCCAGATAGTTCAACTGAACGGGCTGGGACTGATAAATTCGATCAGAGTGTCAAGAAAATGAATTCAAATGTGCAGACCTGTTCGTGAAAGAATCAAGGGAAGTTAACTTTTGTTCACAAAAAATCAAAAGTAAGAATTTATGATGCTTCCTATCCTTTGAGTTCAGCTTGTATTGATGGCAATAAGTCATGATTTGGACATCAATGCAAGTTTACCGGACTTTTTTGTTAATGACATTAATGGTGAGGGTGTTTTTTCCACTCATTGTGACAATTTGAGTATTATTAACCTTTCTAGTGTTACTTTGTCCCAAGAATTTTGTAGTGTTTTATGTAAAGGTACTAAATGTATACCTACTAAACTGCCCATGTTATGGATATTAGAAGGTTTGTCTGCAAACTGAATTTGAAGGTTTATTTTTCTGAACGCAAATCAAATGTGTGTGTGGGCACTTTAAATGGTATTGTGTAAGAAGATGACGATGAACTGCTTAATTTGAGTATTTATGACATTCCCGATGAATTGACCTCTGAAAATGAAAATGTAATTGATGATGGCAATATCTCGGATAGGGGACTGTTTGGGGTGGGCTATGCACGTTTAGATTTGCCTTGTTTCTCTAATGATAGTACCTTTTTGCCCCCAAAATGTTCGACAGCCATTAATGTTTTTGAACATGTGGTATGTGCAAGCACTGAAAGAGAATATGTAGATTTCTGTAGAAAAGAGAGGTTATTTAATCTTTCTAAGAATTAATGGCTTGCCTTAAAGGAATTCAGAACCAAATTAGATAAAGTGACAGTGAGACCTGCTGATAAAGGAGGCAACCGGGTAGTCATGGACAATGTGAAATATGACAATATTCTTGAAAAGTTGCTTAGAGAAGACGTGTATAAGAAACTGAATCATAACCCACTAAGACAGTACACAGAACTTGTTGAATTGCTTGAGAGAGGGGAAAGACTTGGATTCTTTTCGGGCAGTGATGTTAAAAAATTACTGACGAGGGAACCAAGGCATCCCTATATCTATGCAATTCGAAAAAAATCATAAAAATATGGTTAATCCTCCAGGGAGACCCATCATCTCAGGGGTTGGTTCTTATATTGAAAGAACCAATACATTTTTTGATTTTCATTTCAAAGGTTATTTACCCAGGGTGATCTCCCATGTTAAAAATACCCAGGATGTGTGTGGGGCATTGCGGGGGATGACATGGGACAAAGAATTATATTGGGCTACAGTAGATGTTTCTTCTTTATATACCAACATTGATAAGTGGTGGGGCCTGGAAGCCATGAAAAAAATGATGGGCGAAGGCCCTCGAACAATGTTTTTGTTATCGTTGTTAGAATATAGTCTTACACACAATTATTTTGTATGGAAGAAGGATTTTTACCTTCAAGTTAAAGGAACAGCTATGGGAGCGGCTTTTGCTCTGACCTATGCAGTTATATACATGGGGGAATTCGAGAAGGAATTTATGTTTCAAAACACTTTTTTTTTTTTATCAATAATGTCGTTTTTTATAAACAATATATTGACTATCTTATTTTTGTGTGTAAGGGAAGGCCTTCTCTGTTTGATGGCTTTATGCAGGATTTGAGCAAGAATTCACATGGGCTTAGTTTTGTTTTTGAATGTTCAAAGTAAAAAATGTCTTTCTTGGATGTAGAATTTTACATTGGAGAAGATCATAAGGTGCAATTTAAACCGTTTAGGAAACCCACCTCAGTGAATAATTTTCTGCATGCTAGCAGCATGCATCCTCCAGATTTGATTAAAGCACTGCCTGAAGGGGAATTTAAAAGAATTTTGAGGAACACCTCTGATTCAAAATTGTGGGATGAGGTACTTGGGGAAGTGTTTTTAAGACTCTCTTCTAGAGGGTATTCAGAAGAAATGCTGTTAGGTATTAAGAATAGGTTATGTGGAGGACAGAAAATAAGAAATGATTACAGCAAACAATGCTTAGTTTCAAAAGAGGATAGATTATTTTTTGTATCTAGGTATTCTGAATTTTCATGGATAGTTGAAAAGATTGTAAAACAATTTTGGCATTTAATTTGTGATGATATGACCGTGGGTTGTTTGTTTCCTAGACATATCACTTTTTCTTATAGTAGATTTAATAACTTGAAGGAACTGTTAAGTAAAAAGTTGGAGTATCAAACAAATGTTTTGAATGTTGGTATGCAACGTTGTGGAAGGTGTTTCGTATGTTATAAGGTCAGAAATCTACATGGAAAGAAAATCAATGGGAAGAAGTATCAAGCGTTTGAGAGGTTTGATTGTTTGTCACAAGGGGTGGTTTATGTTTTGGGTTGTGATTGTGCCAAACCACTTTGGTATGTTGGCCAAACTACTAGAAAGGTAAAAGTTTGCATCCTCGAACATTTGGGGAATGTAAGAAGGGGGAACATGGATAGCCCCGTGGCCTCACATTTTGTTAATGTGGATAACAGCAATACTGATGGATTCATTTTTAGTGTATTGGCTTGACCGCATTTTGAGATTGGCAATTTTAAAGCTGAACACAATAGATTAGAATACAAAATGATTCTTAACTATCATACGTTATATCCGAGGGGTATGAATTTAGACACTGGGATTCCATTATAAATTTAGACATTGGGATTTATTGTGAAATTTTGTATTGTGGCATTCAAGCATTATGAAATTTTGTATTGCGAAGTTTTTGAATATTACTATTCGTCTTAAGGTAGAAGTGGTAGATATGTGTCAATGAAAGGTTTTATTAAGAAATGTCTATTTATTGTTGTGCAATATTTTCTTGGACTTTAAATAATGAAGTTTAAATAATGAGTTGCTGTAGGTTTATATAATGAATTGACTGATTAATGAGTTAATTGTTCATTGTATATAAGGAGATGGGGTTTGTGGGCCCAATACTGACATTACCTATAACCTTAACAATTTAACATTGCCTGTGATTTCTACATTAACTAAACCACCTAACTCCCTCCTGATAGCTCACCTTAACATTAGAAGTATCAACAATAACATTTCCCACTTCCATTCACTCCTTGATGTGCACTCATTTGATATTCTATGTCTTACAGAAACTTGGCTAAAACCATCTACTCTAGACTAGGAAATTAGCCCTCCTGGCTATAACATCCTTAGATGTGACCGTAAAACCAAAAAAAGGTGGAGGTATAGCCATTCTCTATAAATCTAATCTCCAAATTTCCCCCTTTAATGTGTTTCCATCATTAGACACCAAATCTGAAATCCTGACTATCAAACTTCAAATCAGTAACTCAAAATCTATCTATCTAATTTGTATGCATCTCCCCCCTGGTAACAATACCAATACTCTTGAAAACTTACTTAGTTACCTCTCTACCCAATTACCCTAGGAGACCATTGTACTGGGTGACTTTAACATTGACTGGTCCACTTGCAGTTCCCCTAAACCTACTAATCACATAAATCTCTTTGGATTCTCACAATTAATAACCACTCCTACTAGAATCCACAAACCTAGCAGTAAGGAAACTAGTCTTGGCTGGATCCTTATTAACAGCCACCCTGAAACTTATACTCCAGGAACCCTTCCCGATGATATCAGCGACCATATGTGCTTACCTACATTATTAGACAAAAAGTCCATATCCCAAATAACCTTAATCTCAAAACCTCCCGCTCAAAAAAATTCTTTAATCCAGACAGCTTCCTAAATGAACTGCAAGCATGTGACTGGTCACCACTAACCCATCTTGAACTTGATGAGGCTGTGACCTACTTTAACACCAACTTTCTTCAAATCCTAGATTACCATGCACCTTATCGCACTACTAAAATAAGAACCAAATCTGCCCCATGGCTTACAAAACAAACTAGGCAAAAGATGCTCCTCAGAAATAAAATCTGGGCTAAATGGAGAGCCACCAAATGTCCATCAGATCACCTCCACTTTAAACAGTTAAGAAATGCCACCAAGAAAGATATTCTTAGGGACAAAACAGTCTTCTACCTTCATCTCCAACAAACTAGCCAACAAACTCCACAAAAATTTTGGTCAGGGATAAACAAACTTCTTCAGCCAGGTCACTCTACTACTCCGGCCCCAGCAGGTTTCAATCATAATAACTCCAACCAGATCCCTGAAGCCTTTAATAACTACTTTACAGAAGCCATTCAAACCCTAGCCAATTCTTTACCACCTTTTACTGCTTCCCCACTAAATACCTCTAAGATTTCATCTCCTACCTTTCAAATAAAACCTGTACCTACATCTCTCATCTGTAAGCTACTTCAAAAACTGAAACCTTGCACCCCTTCTGCTGACCGTCTCCCATCTGAATACCTACAAATTGCCGTAAAAGCCATAGACTATCCCATCTCTATCCTTATTAACAGAACTATCTCAGAAGGCAAAATCCCTAACATATGGAAAATATCCCACATCATCCCTCTACATAAAGGTGGATCTTCTATTGAGCTTTCTAACTTTTGACCTATTGCCTTACTCTCCCCATTAGCTAAGATAATGGAAAAATGTATTCACAAACAATTACTAAACCATCTACTACAATATAACCTCCTAGCAAACTGCCAACATGGCTTCAGACCATTCCATAGCACAACTGCCCTACTATACTTCACTGACTCTATAAATAAAAATCGTAACAATAACTCTTTTTCCTCTGCACTATTTATTGACCTATCAAAAGCCTTTGATATGGTTAACCATAACTTACTTCTAGACAAACTAAAGGCCCTTTCTCTCGATCCACAGGCATTACAATGGTTTAGGTCGTATCTGGAAAATAGACAGCAAGCAGTACTTTGGGATAACAATCTGTATACATTACTTCCAGTAAATATTGGGGTACCCCAAGGCTCTATCTTAGGTCCCCTTCTTTTTTCCTTATTTATCAACTATCTACACATGAACATACCTCAAGCCACCTGCATTCAATATGCAGATGATTCCACCTTAATCTGTACAGCTAAGAATATAGCCTCTCTCCAGTCCCTCACCCAAACTGTTTTTCATAATGTTGAAAACTGGTTCATGCAACACTACCCTCCTCCTAAACCCCAAAAAAACAAAACTACTGCTATTTACTCCAACTCTTAAATCACCTAATCCATTCTTCTCTATAACCTCTAACAATGCTACCAATATAACCCCAGATACTACAACCCGCCTACTACGTGTAACAATTGATAATCGTCTCAACTACGATGACCACATCAACTCCACCATAAAATCATTTAACAAGAAACTTGGTACCCTATATAGAATTAAACCCTTCCTTACCCCTACTGACAGGAAAACTATTGCCCAGACCAACCTCATTTCTACCCTTTTCTATGCCTCTGCTATATATACTAACCTATCTAAAAACAACCTCTCCAAACTTTCCACCTGTTATAATAGCATAGCTAAATTCATTACATGCTCCCCCTTTAAAACTCACCACTGACTCAACCTCAAACAACTTGAATGGCTAGAACTGCAGAAGTTTATACTCTGTCAACAATTACTTATCACTCAAAAGATCCTATACCACCCCAACAACACCCCTATCCTCACTAATCTGATTACACCATATAAAAATCTAGCTACACTACGCTCTGCTAATAGGCTTCTAGTCTCCTCGATTAAATCCAACAACAAAGCTGGTGACTCACTTTTCTCAAACACAGCAGGTAAAAACTGGAATCATCTTCCTTCTGATTTATCAACCCTTGCTTCTACTTCTCTATTTAAAAAACATCTGAAAGAACATCTTAAAACTCATTGGCTTTGTCCATGTGCTAACCCAGACTAATATCTTCTTCCCTTTCCTGCTCTTACCCCCTTTCCCTACTCCTCTAACTTGTTCCTCCAAATCTAGTTACTACTCTTTTATTCATAGTAAGAGGATAAAATATAAGGGCTTTTCTCTCTTTATTGGGTCTTGCTCATACCTACTATTGTGTTTAGTATAATTTTTAAAGTTTATAATTTTATTATTATAATTTTTTTCTTTTGACCAATGCGGCCTCTGTATTGTGATTTTACATGTCTTTTTATATCTGTTAACTTTGTCACTTTTCATGCTTGGAGCTTTTCTCCCCGGGCATCTACTGAAAATGGACATACATCCAGTTAGACTAGCCCAGTCAACAAATGTAAAATAAAAATAAATAAATAAATGTATGGTGAGGTGTTCCATTGAAGGCGAATTGCCAAGGTACCAGGACATGTTATTAAAAGAAAACTTTTTTCATCATCTCCGTGGTTGGCGTTTCCTATCTGCTTGGAGTGTGGAGTATTGTTTTGGTTTTTGTTTGTATCATCTTGTGTTTTACTACTAAATCTTGGAGGCTGTACTTGTAGGAAATCTTTAACAGTTTGCATAGATTTAGCTTTTTCCTCCATCTTTTTAAGAACAACTTCTGCTTTGTTGCCAAACAGGCAGTCCTAGTTTAAGGGAGCATCCAGCAATTTGGCTTTAACATGATCTGGCAAAGATTGCTCCTTAAGCCAAGCATGCCTTCCAAGTACAGACCCAGTGACAACAGCCCTGCAAGATGCCTCTAGTGAATCAAAACAACATTGCAAAGTATGTTTTCCATCCTGTTCAGCAGAAAGTATTAAATCATGTAAATCCTTATTTTCAGCACAGTCAGGAATCAACATCATTTTCTGTTTAAACAATCCAATAGTATGTTGCTGATACTTTAACATATGAAACTGGCAGTTTAAGGCCCTAATGGGCAAGGTTGCAGAAGTGTATACCTTCTTACCCCATCTATCCAGCGCTCTAGTCTCTATCAGAAGGGGTAGGATTTTTGCAGTAGTAGCCTTAATGCCCTTGGGTCCCTGTGAAATGGTCTCAGGACCCGCAGTAGGATTTTTAAAAAGGAACTTGTGAGAGTCAGGAACCCTGTAATATCTATCAGGTTTTCTGGGAGCAGGAGGTAAAGAGCCAGGGGTCAAGCTAGATTCCGAAAAGGCATCATCAACAATGTCTAGTACAGGAGGGACAGCTAAAGGCCTGTGTTGAGGCAGGAGTAAGAAATCCCTAAGCCTCTTTTTAGAATCAGAGTAATCCTGGCTTTCCCAGTGAAAATGCTCCCTAAGAGTATGCAAGGTTTCACCAAAAAAGAAATCCTCTGGGTGGGAAGCAGAGGGAATAGAGTCCTCTGCATCAGAATCCTCATAGGTAGATAAGGGTAAATCCTGGTCATCAGAGGAGACAGAAATTTCAGAATCCTGGTCAGAAGTATCATAAGCAAATTCAGTCCTAGGTCTCTTAGAAGGGGAAGGTTGGCTTCCCCTGACTAAAGTAATAAGGTCTTCAGCCATTCTTATCATTTATTTTTTAGACATAGAGGCCTGACCAGGTGGTCTGGGCGTCGGTTTTCTAGGCATGGTTCGAGTTTTAGGCCTTGAAGAAGAAGATGGCGTCAGTTTAATATGCAAGTCAGTAGGCCTGAATACACCCTCAGAAGCCAGTGCCTGCACAGCGGCTTCGGACCCATCCAAGGTACAGACATTTGCAGGTTCCACAGTTGAAGCATCTCACGGCATACCGGACTCTGAATGGGTCTCAGTAGAGGCCTGTGAATCTGAAATAGCGGGTATCAGGGGCTGAGAAAGCGCCTCACTGAGTATCGGCGAACTGGCGACTGGCTTAGGAGAAGCATTGTCGGCAGCTTTGGACCTAGGCGGCCTGTCTCTGTCTTTATCTTTGCGTTTTTTCGGAATGCCGGTATTTGGATGACTTACCGAAGACATATCTGGATATCTGGATAATTGAACCGAGTACCAAAATATTTAGAAGCGTAAATATATCGACGATGGATAGTTCGTTGCTTAAATAAGACACAAAAATGACAGCGAGGTATGTTGTGGTCAGGGCCTAGGCAAGGAATACAGTACGAATGAAAATCTTTATGAGGTATTTGCTTTCCACAAGAAATACAATTATTGACTTTTACTGACATCGGTTTAGAGCAAGAAAAAGTTTCCCCAATGGGGTACTTAGCTTTAGTTGAAGACTTTGGTTCTGAAACTCGAAAATAAAAAATTCAAGAGTTGGCCGACCGGCACTTGCAAACGGCTTCTGCTTTGGGCACTGCACGGCAAGAAAGACGGATGTAATGGCGTCGGCTGCATGCTTTATAACCCTGACTACCTGACATCACGGACGATGAGACAGCAACCAATGCAGGACCCAAGACTTTGATAATCAGGCCGACTGAGGGCTACTGCAAGCAGATAACCCAACTGTGATGACTGCAACAGTGAAACACGAAGAACATCCAGTGCTGATGTGGCCAGTCTGGTGCAATCAGTATTGTGCTTGGCTTGTCCTGTTTGATCTTTAGCAGAACCTTCAAGAGGAGAGGCGGGGGGGGGAGGCATAAACCGAGAGGCTTTCCCAGGTAAAGGGCAGGGCATCCACTTTCTAAGCTTGACTGTAGGAAGTCCTTGTGCAGAATTTGTCCAATTGGTAGTTCTGAGGGGAGGCAAACAGGTCTATCTCTGGAGTCCCCCATTTGTTTCAAGAGGTTGAATATTTTTGGTTCCAGTTTCCATTCATGTGGGTCCATGAGATTTCTGCTTAGGTCATCTGCTAGAGGATTTAACTTACCTGGCAGGAATTGAGCCTGTAGGTGCACTTGGTAGCTCGAGGCTGTGTTCCACAGAGCCATGGCTAGTCTGCAGAGAGGGTACGAGTGGATTCCCCCCTGCTTGTTTATGTGCTACATAACTGTAGTGTTGTCTGTATTTACCAATAACTGTCCTGGAAGAATGTGGTCTTTGAAGGCTGTCACGGAATTCTGTACAGCTAACATTTCTTTTTGGCTGATATGCAGGTGCATCTGTCTCTGGTTCCATTTGCCCTGAATGCACTGCCCTGCCAAGTGAGCCCCCCAAGCATAGTCTGATGCGCTTGTTGTTAGGGTTTGGGCGGCAGAGGGTAGAGTGAAAGGGAGCCCCTTGTTGTGGTAGCAGGCCTCTGCCCACCAAAGGAACTCTGTCCTTATACAAGGAATGACAGGAATCATTGACTCCAGGTTCTGAGAATGTTGATACCATAGGCTTTTTAGATACCACTGTAGTTTCCTCATATGCAGTCTTGCATATGGAATTAGCAGAATGCAAGAGGCCATGAACCCCAGAGCTTGCAGAATTATCTTTGCAGATAGCTGGGACTTTGTGGCCAGTAGTTTGAAGCAGGTTGTCAAATAAACTTGTTTCTCTGGAGTGAGGAAAGCCATCTGAGAAGTTGTGTTCAAGCTTGCTCCCAGGAATACAATCTGTTGGCAGGATACAAGATGAGATTTCTTTTCGTTTATGGTGTACCCCAGTGAAGTTAGAAGTTTCTTTATGAATGCCAGATGTTTTAATAGCAATTCCTGGCTTTCTGCCTGAATCAGACAATCATCCAAGTATGGGTATATTTGAATATTTTTCTGTCTGCAAAATGAAATGGCTGGAGCTAGACACTTTGTGAATACCCTGGATGCAGTAGATAAGCCAACTGATAGTGCATGGAGCCTGCCCTGAAACGTAGGTATTTCCTGCAAGATTCCATTATTGGAATGTGCAGGTAAGCTTCCTTTAAGTCTAAGGTTGCCAACCAGGCATTTTTGTCTAGCATAGGAAGCAGCTGTTGAAGTGTTAGCATTTTGAATTTTGGGATTACTAAAAAGGTGTTTAGAATAGGGATACAATAGAGAGGTCCAGGATAGGACGTCATGAGCGGTCTTTTCTGGGTACCAGGAAAAGTCTTGAATAAAAGCCTTGTCCCCTTTCTTCTGCTTGGACAAGTTGAATAGCCCTGATACTTAGAAGAGAGAACGCTGTAGAGCCTCTGCCCACTGATTTGGGGGTAGTTCTGGCCAACCGTTTAGGGTTGGTAGGGTGTGGAAGTGGAATCTGTATCCTTGGGAAACTATATTCAAAACCCATTTGTCCCGGGTAATGAGTTCCAGTTTTTTTGCATGCAGGGTGAGTTTTCATCCTAAGGGAGCAGGCAGTTGGGCAGAGCTTGAAAGGGTTAAGGCTAAGTCATTGTGCCATTTTTCTATGGGGAGGTGTCTTACTACTCCCTGCTTTGGAAATGGGAGCCCCCCCACTGCTTAGGCCTGTGTGTAGCCCGAGACTGTAATCTAGGTGGTCTGCTTTTCCTGGGTTTGGACTGAGAAGGCCTGGAAGAGGCTGGAAAGGACCAATTCTTTGAAGGCCAATGCCTACTAAATCTGGGAGGCTGTACTTGCAGGAACTCTAACAGTTTGCATAGATTTAGCTTTTTCCTCCATCTTTTTGAGGACGACTTCTGCTTTGTTGGCAAACAGGCGGTCTTGGTTTAAGGGAGCATCCTGTAATTTAGCTTTAACATGATCTGGCAAGTTTTGCTCCTTAAGCCAAGCATGCCTTCAAAGTACAGACCCAGTGACAGCAACCCTGCAAGATGTTTCTAAAGAATCAAAACCACACTGGAAAGTATGTTTACCAACTTGTTCTGCAGAATGCATTAAATCCTTGTGTTCAGCACAGTCAGGAATCAACATAATTTTCTGTTTAAGTAGTCCCATAATATGCTGCTGGTACTTTAACATATGAAACTGGCAATTTAAAGCCCTAACGGGCAAAGTAGCAGAAGTACATACCTTCTTACCCCATCTGTAAAAGCCTCTAGAATCTCTATCAGAAGGGGTAGGGTTTTTGACAGCAGTAGCCTTAATGCCCTTATGTCCTTGGGAAATGGTCTCTGGGTCCGCAGTAGGATTCTTGAAGAGAAACTTGTGAGAGTCAGGTACTCTGTAATACCTGTCAGATTTTCTGGGAGCTGGAGGTAAAGTGTCTGGGGAAATGCTAGATTCCAAGAAAGCATCATCTACAATGTCCAGAACAGGAGGGATACCTGAAAGCCTGTGTTGAGGGAGGAGTAAGAATTCCCTAAGCCTCTTTTTGGAGTCAGAGTAATCCTGGCTTTCACAGCGGAAATGCTCCCTAAGTGTGTGCAAGGTTTCACCAAAATAAAAATCTTCTGAAGGAGAAGCAGAGGGAATGGAATGCTCTGCATCAGAATCCTCAGGTAGATAAGGGCAAATTCTGGTAATCAGAGGAAACAGAAATATCAGATTCCTGATCCAAAGAATCAGAAGGAAAATCAGTTCTAGGTCTCAGAGGGGGAAGGCTGGCTTCCCCTAATTAAGGTAATAAGGTCTTCAGCCATTCTAAGCATTTGTTTTTTAGGCATATGGGCCTGAGCATGCAGTTTGGACGTCGGTTTTCTAGGCGTGGGTCAAGTTTTAGGTCTGGATGAAGAAGATGGCGTCGGTTTAAAATGCAAATCTGTAGGCCTGAATACACCCTCAGAAGCCGGTGCCTGCACAGCGGCTCCGGACACATCCAAGGTAGAGACATCCACAGGTTCCATAGTCGAAGAAGCATCTCATGGCATACCGGACTCCGAATGGGTCTCAGTAAAGGCCTGTGAATCTGAAGTAGCGGGTGTCAGGGGCTGTAAAAGCTCCTTACTGAGTACCGGCAGACTGGCAACTAGCTTAACGGAAGCGTCATCGGCAGTTTTGGACCTATGCTGTCTGTCTTTATCCTTACGTTTTTTCGGAGTATTGGTTGTCGGATGGCTTACTGAAGCCATTTCTGGATAGTTATACAGAGTACCAAAATAATTTGCTGCAATTATAGCCTGACGACAAATAGTTTGGGGGTTGAACAAGGCACAAAACCAACAGCGAGGGACGTCGTGGTCTGGGCCTAAGCAAGGAATGCAGTACGAATGAAAATCTTTACGAGGTATTTGCTTTCCACAGTTAAGACAATTGTTAACTTCAACTGACATAGGTTAAGAGCAAGAAAAAGGATCCCCAATGGGGTACTTAGCTTTTTTGAAGACTTTGGTTCTGAAACTCGAAAACGAAAACTTCAGGAGTCAGCCGACTGGCACTTGCGAACTGCTTCTCCTTTGGGCACTGCACAGCAAGAAAGACTGATGGAATGGCGTTGGCTGCATGTTTTATACCCCTGACATCATGGAAGAAGAGAGAGCATTTGACGCAGGAATCCAAGACTTTGGTATTCAGGCCGGCTGAGGGCTACCTGCAGGCAGATAACCCAAATGTGATGACTGCAACAGTGAAACATGAAGAACATGCAAGGCTGTTTTCCAAGAGAGGAATTTTAACTCTGCTGAAGCTGCAGGCTCAAAGGGTGTAGCGTGAGTATTTCCAACACAAATTTAATGTCCCAAGCAGGGGTAGGGGCTCTTCTGGGTGGCCTTAAGTTGTTAGCCCCTCTAAGGAACTGCTTGATGAGGGGGTGTGAAAAGAGAGGTGGCTCTGTGCTGTAATGAGCAGAGATGGCAGAGGCATGGATTTTAATAGAAGAGAAGGACAGGCCCCTGTGAAGCAGGTCTGCTAAGTAATCCAGGATGAAAGGTAAGGAGGGGTGTGGCTCATTCAGCTCCTTTATCCTGGATCCAGGAGAAATACCTTTTCCATTGTCAGCATACAATTTTCTAGTGCTGGGTTGTCTGGCTTCACGTTTAATGTCCAGGACCTGCTTGCTTAGGCTGGCCACTGGAGGAGAGGTCAAGGAATAAGCTAGGCTGCCAGGTTCAGGGTCTGCAATTGTGGATGCAAGAACTCTCCCTACTGCTGGGCCAGGAGAGTTGGAATCTGAGGGAGGTGCCATGGAGGCAATGGTGACAGACTGCGCAGTAGTGGGTACCAGTGTTGGCGTGGCCAGGATTGCCCTCGGTCTTTCCTCCCTTATTTTGAGTAACACCCTTGTAAGAAGAGGTAGAGGGGGAAACGCATAGATCGAGAGGTTTACCCATTGGAAGGCTAGGGCATCCACTTTCCAGGCCTTGCTGTGAGGTTCCCTGTTGCAGAATTTGTGGAGCTGGAGGATTTTGTGGGAGGCAAATAGGTCCACCTTCAGGGTACCCCATTTCTGGGTCACAAAGCTGAAGGCATTGTGGTTTAATTGCCACTCGTGTGGGTCTAGGAGATTTCTGCTTAAGTTGTCTGCCAGAGAGTTTTGGTTGTCTGGTAGGAATTGTGCTAGCAGGTGAATCTGCATGGGGCTGAAACCATGTGCCAAAGGGTCATGGCTAGCCGGCATAGTGAGTAAAAGTGGGTTCCTCCCTGCTGGTTGATGTACCACATCACTGTGGTGTTGTCTGTTTTGATTAGTAGAGGCCCCAGAGAGAATAGGGGTCTGAAAACTGTCAGAGTGTGCTGAACAGCTAGCATCTCTTTTTGAGTGATGTGCAGATGAATTTGATTTGGGCTCCAGTGGCCCTAAATGCACCTGCCATCCAGGTGTGCACCCTAAGCATAGTCTGATGCATCTGTGGTTAGGGTCTGGGCGGCATGCGGTTGCGAAAAGGGAAGTCCCTTGTTATGGGTGCATGCTGCTGCCCACCAAAGAAAATCTTTCCTTAGACAAGGTATCATAGGTATAATAGTTTCCAGGTCCTGAGAATGTTGACCACCAAAGGCCTTTTAAGTACCACTGAAGTTTCCTCATATGCAGTCTAGCATATAGAATTAGTAGAATGCAGGAGGCCATGAACCCTAGAGCTTGCAGGATTTTCCTTGCAGATAACTGGGTTCTGGTGGCTAGTTGAGAGAAGTAGCCTGTCAGACAGGCTTGTTTTTCTGGAGTAAGGAATGCCATCTGGGATGCTGTGTCCAAGCTTGCTCCCAGGAATACAATTTTCTGACTGGGGACTAGTTTGGATTTCTTTTCATTTACAGTGTACCCCAGTGAGGTCAGTAGGTCTTTTACAAATGTCAGGTGCTGCAACAGCTTTTCCTGTCTGCCTGAATCAGGCAGTCATCCAAGTAGGGGTAAATTTGAATATTTCTTTGTCTGCAAAAAGAAATGGCTGGAGCCAGGCATTTTGTGAAAACTCTGGGAGCAGTGGATAAGCCAAAGGGAAGTGCAGAGAACTAATAATGCATAGATCCTGCCCTGAAACATAGACATTTCCTGCAAGAGTCTCTGACTGGGATGTGCAGAAAGCCCTCTTTTAGGTCTAGAGTGGCTAACCAGGCATCTTGGGATAGCATAGGAAGAAGCTGCTGGAGGGAGGGCATTTTAAATTTTGGTACCACCAAGAATGTGTTTAGAATGGATATATCTACAATTGGGCGCCAGGTGCCCTCTTTTCTAGGTGCCAGGAAAAGTCTGGAATAGAAACCTTGGCCTATCTGGTCTGCAGGAACAGGCTGTATTGCCCTCATGGCGAGCAGGGAATGAACTTGGTTTTGAGCCTCTGTCCACTGGTTTGGAGGAAGATCTGGGAATCCTTTTGGAGTTGGCAGTGTGTGGAAATAAAATTTGTACTCCTGGGACACTATGTTGAGGCCCATCGATCGTTGGTGATGGAGGCACAGTTTTTCACATGGGAGGCAAAGTTTTCCTCCTAGGGGCACAAACAGGTGGGCAGAGGTAAGAGGTGGAGTTGAAAAGCCATTGTGAATTCTTTCCATAAGGGAGTGGCTTAGCACTCCCTGTTTTAGAGGTGGAAGTACTCCATTGCTTAGATCTCTGCATTCCCTGGGCCTGCTGTCTGGGGGGGTCTGCTTCCCCTAGGTCTAGTCTGAGCTGGCCTAGAGGGGACTGGAAAGGACCAGTGTTTTGAGGGACAATGCCTACTGAATCTTGGAGGTGGGACTTCCAAAAAATCTTTAACTGTCTGCATAGATTTAGCTTTTTCTTCCATCTTTTTTAAAACCTCTGCTTTGGTGTCAAACAGATTGTCTTTGTAAAGTGGTGCGTCCAATAATTTTGATTTGACATGGTCTGTCAAGGTCTGTTCCTTAAACCAATGATGCTTCTAGGGCACCAAACCCACATTGCAGGGTATGCTTAGTAACTTGGCTTGCAGAATGCATAAGCTCCTGTAATTCTTTATTTTCTGCACAGTCTAGAAAGGTAGATCATTTTTGTTTAATAAGTTCCACAGCATGTTGCTGGTATTTCAGCATGTGGAACTGACAATTTAATGCTCTAATGGCAAGAGTTGCAGAAGCGTAAACTTTTTTACCCCATGGGCCTAAAGCTCGGGAATCCCTGTCCGAAGGGATGGGATTCTTAGCTGTGGTTGCTTTTATTCCTTTAGGTCCTTGGGAGTTGACCTCTGGGTCAGCAGTAGGATTTATGAAAAGAAATTTGAGAGAGTCCGGGACTCTAACACCTGTCAGGTTTCCTGGGAGCAGGAGGTAGAGTATTAGGAGTTAAACTGGATTCCATGAAAACATCATCCACAACATCCAGAACAGGAGGAATAGCTAAGGGTCTGTGCTGTGGTAAATCTAAAAATTCCCTGTCTCTCTTTTTGGGCTGAGGATAATCCTGGCATTCCCAATGGGAATGCTCCCTCAAGGTATGCAGGATTTCACCAAAAGAAAAATCCTCTGGAGGAGAGGCAAAAGGAATGGATTCCTCTTCATCTGAATCCTCATAAGCAGATAAGGGCATGTCTTCATAATCAGAAACCTCAAAGTCGCCTGACTCTTGGTCAGATAAAGCTGCTGGGGACAAGTTTATTTTTCTTTTAAAAGGGGTAGGGGCTGGCCTCCCCTAATCAGCATGATAAGGTCTTCCACCATTTTAAGCATTTGAGATTGAGGCATGGAAGCAGGTGCTTGAGCTTGGGTCAGTTTTTTAGGCATAGTTCGTACCCTGGGCCTTAGAAACTCGGTAGTTTTTAGAAAGAACTGAAGACGTGAAAGAAGTCGTTGGTTTGTGTCGAAAATTGGTAGTGCAAAGAACTTCCTCGGAAGCTGGTGCCTGCACAGCAGCTTCGGACCCATCCAAGGCAGAGACATCAGCAGGTTCCGTAGTTAAAGTCTCGCGGCATACCAGACTCCGAGCGGGTCTCGGTAGTGGTCTGCGAAGCGACAGAAGCAGGCATCAGGGGCTGCGAAAGCACCTCACTGAGTACTGGCGACTAGCTTAATGGAAGCATCATTGGCAGTTTTGGACCTGTGCGGTCTTGTCTTTGTCTTTATCCTTAAGTTCTTTCGGAAGATCTGTAATCGGATGGCTTACCGAAACCATTTCGGAATATGGAGAACGAGAGCAAAGTATTTAGCTACGAAAAGGCCCCGACGACACATAGTTCTGGCATTGAACAAAGCACAAAACCAACAGCGAGGAATGTTGTGGTCTGGGCCTAGACAGGTGACACAGTAAGAATGGAAATCTCTGTGTGGTATTTGCTTTTCATAGGTGATACAATTGTTAACTTTTTCTGACATCGGTTAGAGCAAGAAAAAAGGATACCCAACGGGCTACTTAGCTTTAGAAGACCTCAACTTCAATTTCGGAAATGAAAACTCAGGTAGCGGCCGACCGGCACTCATGCGAACTGCTTCTGCTTCGGGCTCCTTGGCAAGAAAGACTGATGTAATGGCATCGGCTGCCTGTTTTTATACCACTGACGACCTGACATCAGTCCTGGAGTGACAGCAACAGATGCAGAAATACTAAGCCTCTGGTATTCGGGCCGACTGACGGCTACCCCTGGCAGGATAACCCAAGTGTGATGACTGCAACAGTGAAACATGAAGAACATGGCAGGGGGCCCAAAACACTGCAGCATATAGGAGAGAAGGACATCTATGGTTATGGTAAGATTTTACACAACTATTCTATCCTTCTATTCATATGCTGCAATATTCATAACACAAGGGAGAATGCTAAAGCTTGAGGTTGGGAGGAGGATTAGCCAATGCTTTTTCAATAAATCCATGCAGGATTGCTCTTGCAAACTCAGCTCTGGACTTAGAGATGGTGTCAAGCTTGCAGTGTTTAGTGAAAATATGGACAGAGGACCATGGAGCTGCCTCCGATATGGAGCCAATGTCCAAACCTTTAAAGAATGCCCCCAAGGAAGAAACTGCTCTAGTATAATGGGCCTTCACAGGGGAAGCAAGGGTCTTACCATTCAACAAGTAACAAAAGTAAATGGCTTTAGAAATCCAGTTGGAAATCATTTGCTTGGAAACTGACTTACCCAGAGCACTTGGGTGGTAAGAGACAAACAGGTGGTCAGATTTGCGAACAAGCTTGGTTTTGGCAAGGTACTATCTGAGCTGCCTGTGCACATCCAAGGTGTGCAACATTCTCTCACTGGGACATTGAGGTGAAAGAAAAAAGGTAAGAAAGTTAATGGACTGATTTAGGGATAAACTCATTAACCACTTTGGACATGAATGATGGGTTAATGTGCAGGGAAACACTATCTCTATGAAAAACAGTGAATGGAGGGACTGGACATCAGGGCCTGTCACTTTCAGACCCTTCTAGCAGAGGTAATGGCCACTAACAAAACAGTCTTCTGATTCTTGGCTGATCCTATTGAATTCTTCAGTAGGACCTTCTGTGGAAGAGGCAAGTGGGGGGGAGTGCATACAGAAACATCCCCTTCCATGAGAAAGACAGAGAATCCACCTTTCACACCAGGGGATGTGGGACCCTGGCACAAAACTTTGGAAGTTGTCTGTTCATGGGGGAGGCAAATAGACCTACCTGTGGCATACCTCAATGATGGATTAGGTCAAGAAACACATCTCTGTGCAACATCCATTCGTGGGATTGGGTCATGGACCTACTTAGAATGCCTGGCACTGTATTCTGGGCTGAGGGAAGATAAACCACCTGATTTGGCTTTGTAAGGCTAATTCACAGGTGAGTAAGGCTAGTGTGTATAGAATGTAAGACTTCGATCCCCCCTGCTTGTTGATGTACCAAAGAGCTGTGGTGTTGTCTGTGAACCACCTCAGTACTCCAGGAACAACGTTGTTTATAAAGATTTGCAGTGCCAAAACCAGTGCCCTCATTCTCCTTTACACTGATGTGTTCCTGGGCCTGCTTGGGAGACGAAACATCTCTGACCCTCCAGCTTGGACAGTTGCACCCCAACCTGTGTCTTAACTCTAGGGAGGGAAGGGATGAATGTAGTGGTAGGCCAAGGTTTCTGTCGACCTGGTGAAAACACCATTCTGATTCCCTTTTTATGCAAGACAGGAGTGGAATCAGGAACTCTAATAGATGTAAGTGTTGCATCCACACAGTTCTTAGATACCAGTGTAACTTCCTCATGTGTAGTCTTGCTAAGGGTATCATGGGGATAATGGATGCCATGGACCCCAAGAGACAAAGTCAGTCCATGGTTGTCAAGGACTGGGGAGGAAGAATGCTCTCAAAATAGGATGTCAGGAACAAAACCTTCTCCATTGGAAAAGCTAGCATTTTGTCTGTCTGTAATTTGCATCCCAGAAAAATGTGATCCTGCGAAGGGATGAGGGAAGACTTCTGGAAGTTTATAGTGAAGCCTAAACTCTGTAGAAGGGCAACAGTGAAGGAAATGCTTCCCTGATGAAGTTCTGGGGACTGAGCCTGAATCAGGAGGTCATCTAGGTAAAAGAAGATTTGAATTCCCCACATTCTGCAAAATGCTTTAACAGGGGTCAGTCACTTTGTGAAAACCCTTTGTGCCATAGAGAGATCAAAGGCAAAGAACAAAATTGAATATGTGAGGAAGCTACAGAAAAACGGAAAAACTTCCTGAACATTGGGTGGATGGGAATGTGAAGATAGAAGTCTTTTATATCCAGAGACACCATGAACCCCTGTGGAAGAATAAGAGGGAGAAGGGAAGGTAGAGTGAACATACAGAAAAAAAGGGGCTTTGAGAAAGGGGGTTTAAATGGGAAAGGTCCAGAATGGGTCTCCAGGGCCATAATTCCTGGGGACCAGGATCTGATAGTTCCCTGAGAGATCAGGTCTGTGATGACCTGAGGAAAAAAGCTCAACTGATCTTTGGGGATGGGGTGGGGGTTGTGGAATCCCTCTGAATGAGGGGAATTTTTCCCAAACCATGAAATATCCTGTTTTGATTATGAAAGTACCCAAGAGTCCCTGTGTAATCAGTTTCCAAGCAGCAAGAGATAGGCTGAGATGATGAGAGAAGGGAGTGGATGGCCATGGTGGCTGGTATTCACAGACTACCTGGCTTGGGTTGGGACTGAAAGAACTGTTTTGAGGAGGCAGGGGTGGAAGAAGTAGACTTAGAAGAAGCTGGTTTTCTAGGTGCCCTCTTACTTTTTGTAAGAAGACGATGACAGTGAAGGTTTTCTAATAAAGGGAGTCTTAACTAGATAATTTCTTTGAAACAGTGGAACTAGAGAAACAAAAATGTGTTTAAGATCCTGTAGTTCCTTTCTTCTCCTAAAGAGACTTGAAGAGTTCCACTTCTGAACTCCCAAACAAGGCCTTATTATCCAAAGGTGCATCCAGTAATTTGACCTTGAAAACTTCAGGCAGAGGCTGCAGCCTAAGCCAAGAGTATCTTCTCAGAACAGACCCAGAAGCAGCTGCCTTGGCAGAGGCATCAGCAGCATCATAACTGCACTTGATGGAGTGCCTAATCACTTGTGCAGAAGAATTAAGAATGATGCTAGCTTTGATTTCAGTGGGGAATCATATATGTCTGCCAGCATTTTCCCTGCATCCACCAGAAGGGCCAGGAAGAACTTTGCCATGTGGGTCTGATAATTTATTGCACGGAAGGCCAAAGTCGCAGAAGCGTATACCTTCTTTCCCAAATGTTCTATGGCCTTACTCTCCTTATCGGAGAGTAACAAGGAAGTGGATGGTAGTAATTTTAAGGTCTTATCCATGGAAACAGAAATGGCAGCTGATCAGCAGCAGGAGCCTTGAAAAGGAACTTGGATTCCGCAGGTACTTTATAGAACCTGTCTGGACATTTGGAGGCAGCCGAGTAAACATCCGGAAAGACAGGCAGGACTGGAGGGATAGCAGAAGGAGAAGGGGGAGTCCATCTACAAGAGGTCATAATATCTCTTTTGAATATCCAAAACTTGGGAGCAGTTCCACTTAATTTTTTTCATTTTGAGAATGGTCTCTCCAAAAGAGATATCCTCCCCAGGAGAATCTGTACCATTAGATTCCTCCTCTGGGGAGGCATATCCAAAGGAGAAACCAAATGGGTGGAGTAGGCTAATAACTCTTCTCCAGAGGAATCCTCCTTCTCTGATGAAGTCTCCACAGTTGACCTTTTGAAGGATGTGGAAGGAGAAAAGGGCTGCAGAGGAGCAGAAGATGGGGGGTCGGCGAAGGGCCATAAAGGCATTAAAGAGGCTTTGAGAAAAAGCTTCTCAATCAGGGGGCTGTTGAGGGGTAGCAGGAGATGCATGTTCAGTTTTAGCCTTCTTCTTTTTAGGGGCTTCTACACAATGAAATGTGGAAGGACTGGATGTTGGCCTACATTCAATGATATCGGAAAGCACATCTTCATGCACCGTAATTTGTGTGATGCCACGAGGGCGCTCGGGTGTAATGAACCTGGGTTCCCCACTTGTCACCCTGATCGGATGCCTGCCCTTCCCTCGCTGACATGCCAGTGGACTCTTCCTGGGCCTCCACTGTGGTACCTGCCGAAGGCACATCCACCACAATCTCTGGGCCTAAACTGGCCTCAGGAGCAAGAAGAAAGGGTACAGTTGAAGGTTCAGGCAGTGATTTTTTAGCCTTAAGTACAGGATGATCCGAATGTCCTGACATCACATCCATTTTGTGTGCAAGGCGCTTAAGTTGATGTTTATCTAACTATAATTATAGAGAGGCTATCCAACTCCTGAGGGTCTTAGGGACAAAGGATTTGCAAATAGGACACAGTGTGGTTGTGGTCTGGGCCTAGACAAAAAAAGGCAAAGATCATGGGAGTCTTTGTGTGTAATCTGCCTTCCACACTGACACTTGTCCTTCCTAGTTGACATGAACCCAACAAACAAGCAGCAGCAAAAATTAAGAAAAAAAAAAAAACAATGGGGATTTTGCTCTGGTGAGCGAACGTCTGGAGCAAGCAACTGGACAGGAGGCAGAAAAGTTCTGAGGTAGGTGCATGCCGACGTCCGCTATATACCCAATGTCTCTTTATGGCCAACTTACACGTTGTGTGGTGTAGCGTAGCACATACCTTGCAGTAGCATTAAGGCTATTAGATACTGGCCGGATGTACAAGTCGGCCGGAGGCAGATTCCCTTATGTTATGAATACTGCAGCATATGAACAGAAGGACATCTTCTGATTATGCCATCAAGCATTAATACAACAGAAGCAGCAGCATTTCTCGAGATTGCATTTGCGCATTCAAGCATACCTCTGAAAGCTTATTTTGAAACCTCAGTCAAATTAGAAACAATTTCATGAGACCTTTGCTCTGCAGGTTATGATGCAGCAAAATCATCCAAACTATATGCACATGTAAAACAAATTTCCTCATATAGTCTTGATAATTTAACATTCTAAAGGCTAGAGTACTAGAAAGAGAACTCCTTTTGTCCTGAAGATCTAACCATTTACTCTCTCTATCAAGGAGCAATGGATAAGATGGAAGACAGAGACTTTTTCTATGTGCAGGCAGCAAGGAGACCACAACTGGGTCAGCAGTCAAAGGAGAAGAGACAGAACATACCCAAGGAGACCAAATTTTTCTGTGAGCCTTTTTAGGGACTGCTGGAATGGATTCTGTTGAACATTTGTTTGGACTTGTGCTCTGGTTCATCTTCCAAAGAATCAGACTGGACTAAGTGTCAACCAGGAATTCACTATCATTCTTACCAGATTCCTCCTCATTCTCTGAAATGACAGAACGGTCTCTAGCGAAAGTAGCACTAGAGTCAGGTATGGGAATGCAACCACCAGAATTAGCGGTCTACAGAAAACTCTTAGCCAAGGAAACCACATCAACCTTATAAACAAGTATAACCTGATTATTAGCTGTATGACAGCCTAATAAATACCTATGAACCTAACAATCACAAGGGCTCTTTTAAGCCTAGCCATGCATCCCAAATATCTGACAAGTTCTGGAGATGAAACATTTACAAGCAGGGATCTAGGAGACGAACCATTTATAGGCTGCCTGTGTCCATTAGACACATAGGTGCCAAACCAAGGATGAATTTCCTATTCCCCAACCAATTGCCCAAGTCAAACTTGAATTTGGTTAGGGAGGAATTCTGCTTTACATGGATGGGGAGCATGTTCCAGATAAGGGGTAGTCTCTGGGATACATACCAGTCTCTCCATCAGGTCCTATTTATATCATAGTCGAGGTTTAAGACTTTAGAACGGGTAATTCTGGTGCTTTGTTTTGCAGATATGCAGGAGGTCCACCAGAGTGAGGTCTGACAATGCCTTGTATGTCAGGCATAGAACTCCCATCAACAGCCTGTAGGAGACAGAATACAGGGATAGGGCCTTGAGGCGGGCTCTACAGGGCATATTACTTATGCCCTGTATTCTTTAACTGGGGATTGGCTTAGTGATGAAGCTATTGTTTCTTTTTCACATGAACTTCATAACTAGATAAAATATCTGAAGACAGAATATTATGTTTGGCAAGCTGTTACCCAGGACTGCTTTGGCATCTAAAGGATTTGGTACTCCCATACCTGCACTGGGTACTGGAATAGCCCTGGAAGATGTGTCTAAAATCTGGCAAAGCTACACTAGAGGGAAGCAGAGCAAATGGTAACTGGTCTGCAGGCCAAGCAGTGGCCCCAACAGAAGTGTAGGCTGAGGCACATTTGTTTTCCTTTTTCAGTGAAACTGGATTTGATGGGAGGATACCAGACTTAGGATCCACTGAGTCAGGGAAGAGAACACCAGCCAGAATAAACTGACAGTACTAGATAATGCATCACAATAAGCAGTTAAAGTATCTAGTAATGAGTATGTCCCCACACAACTAAATTCTTCCAAAGTGTGATATCACAGCAAAGCAGTGTGAAATGCGTTCATAATTATTTACAACTAATAGAAATTAAAGAATTTCCAGCACACAAAGTCCAAACACCAGAGCAATCACTGTGCCAAACCAGAGTTAAAAGTAACACCACTTACTTTAACCATGTTAAACTGCCATACAATAATGCTGAATAGCAATTTAAGCTGTATGTTCTTGTCAGAGACAGCAGAATCGTCAAAGTACATTGAAATAACTTCATTTGCAGTAAAATTACATTCTGCTATCAAAAATACATAGAACAGAGCCAAACATACAGTAAATAATGTACAAATGCTGAAATAATCCAAGTTCTTCAAAATTTTCTATTCAAAAGATGAAAATAAAGCAGAGTAACAGTAAAGACAGACACAATTAATTTGTACTTCTGAGTGTATAAGACAACCCTTACTGTCCAAAAGGAAAAATATACATTGCACTTCTGTGATGATACTGAAATTTTCCTCAAAAACAGTAAAAAAACAAGTATTTGCCAAACATAGAAGCCAAATAAAAGCTGCTAAAAGAAGAAATTTCCACAGGAATTACTGTAAACACCGACAGAAACAACATATTAAAATATATATTTTTAAATAAACATAAAAACAGAAAAAAAAATTATAAAACTAGTAATAAAATGAAAAGAAAGGGTTCTCCAAATGGGACTTATCTAAGCAATAAGGTGGAAAAATTAGCGCTGGGTTTTGCAGTCAGAGGACTTTCTTCTCTGAATGGCATAAAAAGACTAAACACTCGCTTCCTGTGACAGATAAAAGCTTCCATCTCAGGATATGCTCAGCCAATCAGCTGTAATATGAACAGAGAGGGATGGGAGACTGAGCTTTCGAAAGCTGGCAAGTACTGGGTTACCTTAGCAGGTAACCCAAAGTGCCACAAAATGCTACTGAGGCAGTGGGAATGATGGACATCTAACTACTAAACTTTGCACTGAAGGTGTTTACTTACACCAACCAACTTACTGAAATATAATGGAAAAGACCATAAACAAAAGCAAGACATTTACTATGGGGGTTTTAACATGAAGCTAGTAGGTCTAACTGGAACTAAAATTCTGAGATACTTCTTAGTGGCTTACTCAGATTGATCTCAACTCCTACCAAACAGAACTTAACAATGAAATACTGCTAATTAGGCTTACCAATCACTAGCATTCCAAATAAATTTTACAATACTATCTGCCTATAAATTCAGTCAATGACCACAATATTATCATGACACCATCTCATTTACAGCACTAAAACTTGTCTTACATCACCGCATTTTGCACGTGTAGCCAGGAAAAGGTTAAGGCAAATAACCAAAAGACATCCCTAAGGCCACACATATGATACCACACTAGGACTCTGCAATCTCCTTTCATGCAATGGCAAACGTTTTGGGTCAGGACCAGACTCTCTGCATCTGAGATTGAGGACAAGTGGCAGCTGATAAGTGTGCTCCAAAACAGACAATTGTACTAATAATGCACTTTCAACTTGATCTGAATACCATGAGTTTTAACCTCTCAAGGGTCTTAATGTAAGCATGACATTGAAGAAGATAAAAAGGCCCAGGTTCAGCATCAGAATTGTTTGAGGCTTGGGAGGAAATTCTAGCAGCAAGAGCCTTCCATATAGTAGAACCAGACAGACACTAGCCCTGAATGGGTGTTGGTAATTTTGATGGCACCAACCAGAAATCCTTTTCCATTTTCTAATACATGATCTTCTAGTAGCAGGCTTCCTTACCTCCATTAATACATGCTGCACATTCTTAGATAAAAGGTGACTCCAGCTACCTTAGATTCTGGGCAGACTCAAAGAAGGATGTTCTTCAGTATTATTAAACCGAATGATACACTGCCCCTGGAGAAGAGATCTAATTTGTAACAAGTAACAAAGGTATGAGGGGTAGCCCAAGTTGCTGCTGCACAAATGCCATCCATAGAGGCTCTACACTGGAAAACAGATGATGTTGCCACTGCTCTAGTAGAATGAGCTCAAAGATTTTGGCAAGGCCATGCTCAAACAATCATAAATGAAAACAAATACAACTGGTAAGCCATCAGGATAAGGTTACTTTGGTGACTGGTTTGCCCAATTTAACATCGGAGAAGGAAACAAATAATTGGTTAGATTTCCTGTTATGTTTGGTTCTACATAGGTAGAAATGCAATTGTCTGTACACATCTAATACATGTAGCATGTATTCACCTTTGTTCTCAAATTTTGGAAAAACTACTAGTAAACTGATGGACTGATTGATATTTGTTTCTGATACCACCTTTGGTAAAAAAGATGGATTAGTACGGAGAGATACTCTGTCTTTGTGGAAAATGAAACATGATGGACTGGAAGATAAGGCTCGAATTTTCAAAATTCTTATTGCAGGAGATATGGCTACCAAAAAGATAGTCTTCTAAGAAAGGAATATGAGATGGCACTTAGCTGATGATTCATAAGGGGGTGTACAACAGCCTGCAGCACCAAATTTAGGTGCCAAGGGAGAGTAGGGTCTTTATAAGGGGGCTTTAAAAGGAGAGTTAATCTGAAAAATGGCTTTGCAGAGTTGAAGTGAAGCAACTGAAGAACCCTAGAAACCAATGTGAAAATTGGATACTGCTGACAAACAGTCAAAGACAATGACCTTTCTTTGAAAACTGGGCTAAAAAAACATGAATATCATGAACTGGAGCAGAGAAGGGATCAATGTTATTCTGTACTGCCTAGTGACTGAATCTTCTCAACTTACTGGACTACAGCTTAAGCATAGATGGTTTATGAGCAGACAGGAGTATGCGTCAGACTGCAGTGGACAGCATAGGTTGTCTGGCTATTAATGGAATTGGAGAAGCCAGGCTGTCAGCCTGAGATTGGGTATATATCTGGGTGAATCTTGCCCATCGGGTGAGACAAGAAATCTGGTGTTGGATCCAGAATCCACGGTTGGTGAAGTAAGATCAGAGGAAGGGGAACCAAATCTGTCAAGCCCAATATGGTGCAATGAGGACTACTTTCAACCTGGCTGCTTTCTGCAAAACTCTTAGGATTAATGAAGTCAGGGGAAAGGCATAAAGGAGACCGGGAGGGGGCAATCGTGGAGTACAGCATCCCTTGGTGACTCTCCTTGTGGAAAGATGAGGGAGAAGCAGATGTTGCACTTGTTGTTTAGGGGAGAGGTGAAAAAAAATCACAGCAAGGCTAACCACATTTATGGAATATCCTGTCACATTCTGACTGAGGGGCCATTAGTGGGGTAGAAGAATGCACCAGCTAAGCTTTCTGCCATCACATTAGACTTCCCTGGAATATGCGATGCATTGAGAAAATAGTTGGATGAGATTGCCTACTGTCGCACACTGACAGCTTCTCAATACAAGGGGTAGGATCTGGCTCCTCCTTTTTTGTTGATATACCAGACTACTGACATGTTGTCGGACTGAACTGCAATCATTCCTAAGGGAAGAGCATCTTGGAAAGCCTGCAATGCTAAAAGGATTGCTCTCATCTCTAGGACATTGATACGCAAAAGTTGGCCTCTGTAGCGGATCAAGTGCCTTGGACTGCTTTGCTCTGAAAATGCCCTCCTGCCCACCCTAGCTGGGAAGCACCCGTGGTCACTGTGGTCTTGGGCAGCGAAAGAAAAAACTGGTGACCTTGTAGTATCCAATATGACTGAACCCTCCATTTGAGATCTTTTTTTGCAAATACTGGTGATCGTTATTTGAGTTGACATTGGTTGGTGAAGGACAGACCATTGTGCCAATAACAGTCACTGCACAATTCTCATATGAAATCTGGCCAGTAGAACTAGTACTGTTGCTGCCATGGACGCTAAAGTCTGCAGAACCAGCGGAGTGGAAATTTTGCTGCTATTGATTATTCTTGTGACATGATTGTCTCCACTCTTGAAGAGGGAGTAAGGCTATTTTCTCCGAGAAATGCTCCTATAAAGTTTAAATTTTGAGTGGGTTCTAGATAGGAGTTTTCATAGTTTACAGTTATCTCTAGATGTAAAACAAGTCTGTAGAACATTGTCTCTTGTCTTCAATAGTTGATGCCTGGTCGGGGCAGAAATGAGACAGTCATCTAGATATGGAAACACCTGGAATCCATGAAGTCTCGAATGAGCTGCCACTACTGCCATGCACTTGGTAAACTTGTTTTGAACTTGTTTCAAACTGATTTGTTCAAGTTGCTGAGATCCAAGATTGGTCTCCAGTCCCCAATTTTCTTTGGCACTACAAAGAATCTTGAGTAAGTTCCGGATCCTCTCTTGTCTGGTGGGACTTCTGGGATGGCTTGCTTTTCTAGCAGTTTTGTACATAAATAGGTGAATGGGTGGAACATTGGGAAGTTTTCTGTATTGGGGAGGAGGAAGGGAAACGGGTATAATTCCTCTGGAAATGATCCACTGCACCCAGGTATGTGATGTTATTTCCAACCAGGCTCTCTCCAATGTAGGAACAGTCAACCCACAATTCTCTCCATAGGAGGGCAATCAGACCTCTGTTCAAGAGCATTGGAAGGGCCTGCCATAGAAAGATTCTCTGGACCCTTGGCTCCATGGGCCTCCTCTGCCATGAGGATAGTGTCTTCCATTGGAGTTCACCCCTCTGTCCCTGGGGGAACCATTTCTACGTGTGTCTTGAAGAACCCCTTGGGATTTTCTGAATCATATTTTTCCACTGATTCTTAGAGAAGAATCTCTGGGGAGTGAAGAAACGTACGCCCACTACAGATAGGGTCTTCACATCTTTCTCACACCTGGACAATGCGTCTCTTACTTCAGGGCTGAATAAGGACATGCCATCAAATGAAGCATTGATGAATGGAGACTTGAAAGGCTCCACAAAGTCACACAATCGCATCCAGACATGCCTCCTGATAGCAATTCCTGAACTCGCTGCTCTACTCATTCCTTCAGCTACATGTGAAAAGAGCCTCATTGAAAAGTTAGAAATAGACTGAAGGGTAGCAAACTGGGAAGTAACAGAGGCTCATACTTCCTCAGATATGGATCCTGAGAAGGTATCTGAAAGCTCTTTAATCAGATCCTTCTATAACCTAGTGAAGTGTGCCAGGTAGTTCAGGGACCATAAGGACAAGGTTGCTGAAGCACAGACAAGCTTCTCGAATGTATCCATTGCCTGAGATTCCTTCTTTGGGGGAATGGATAGAGGAACTTTCCTTAGCTAGTTCTTGTTTGTGGCTGCTGCCACACCCATGGCATCCACAGGCACATCTTTTGTCCAAAACTGTTTGTCCTCAGGAGCGGTAATAATTTTGTCTGGTCTCTGGAGCATTTGGCTCAATGGTGTCGAGGGCTTTCCACGCCTGTCGAGAGATCAACTCAATGAGCTTGTTGACAGGCAGAGTCACCCAGAGAGTAGAAGGGTGGGTATCAAAAGCCTCCAGGTACCCGGACTCCTCAGATGAAGGATTGTTGGGCTTCCAGTCACCTCTCTGTTTTAGAATTTCCAGGATGTCTCCAAAGGAGGTGACCTTTGGGACCCTTCACCTCATCGAAGTCTGTCTCTTCGGTGACTGATTCTTCCGTGGAATCCAAATGCTTCCTCTTGCACCAACTTCTTCTTGGGGACCTCCTCAGTGGGATGCTCTAGGGAGGTGCAAGAAGAAATAGTAACACCCTGCTGGGAAGCCTAGAATTTCAGTACTTGCTGTACCTGTGGAGAAAATGGTTGCGATTTTGGGTGCAGAGATGACATGGTTGGGGGCTGAAGATACAAGGCGGTAGGGACCATCTGAGCTGCTGAAGCAGATATCCCCCCCCCCAAACCTCAAAGGCTGACCTCCCTTGAGGGGGACAGAACTCTGAATCAGAAAGGGCGAGCCTCTGGATCCTAGCCCCCCCTTCTCTGAGGAAAATTCTCCAGAGGCAGAAGTCAGAGCCAAACTAACTTGAGCCGAAGCCCCCAGGTGCAGGGATGGCTCCTAAACTTCGGAGTCAATCACAATACCTCAAAACAGACTAGGCAGCTATGGCTCCAAGAGGTCTCTGCTCCACGTTCTTTGGTTCAGTTGCAGCTGAACGGATCTGATGACAGAGGTATCTTCGGATCCGAAGCAGATGGAGCTGGGCGGCTTGGATCCAAGAACTCTGAAGCTTCCAAAAAAGTCAGAGGAGGATGTAAAGGAGGGGTAGTCAATATTCGGAACTACTAACCCAAAAGAGTAGGAGCAGAGGAAACCCCTGGCATACTCTGCACCCACAGAATCTTTTTCACCAGCCTCTCTATGTCCTGTTTGGTCAAACTCCTAGATGAACAGGTAGACATCAGAGAAGGTGACTTTGGTCTTTCCAGAAAGGGAGAAGGCACTCTTAATGGAACCGGGTCAAGTGATGGTGAGCATTAGGTCCTTGGTAAAGCAGGTAGGCTTGAAGTCAAATCAATTAGTGTCTGATCCAGTGAAGATTTGGTCTTGTCTGAAGTTGGATCCAAGGAAGTGGATGGATCCATACATTTCTTTGTCCTTACTTTCAGATCCGAGGAGGTTGTACAATCTAAAAGCTTGGATCTTTTAACTGACAGATCCGTTTGAGAAGTCTGAGCCGAAAGAAACTTCCTCTTTGATTTTTCAGAAGTTGATGAACAGGAGAAAGGGGTAGATGATGTTGACTTGCCCTTTTTTTGTTTATCAGATGGGGAAGCTCCAGATAATGCCTCACTGAATGCTGATGGAGGAAGACCTTTTAGAATAAATTTATTTTTTGCATTCAACAAGAGCTCAATAGCTGAATGTGTGGCATATAAATAGAGCAATCTTCTTGGAGATGATGGGGTCCCAAACCATAGAAACACAAGGTATGTGAATCAGAATAAGGCATTTTCCTCTGACACTTTCCACAGTTTTTGAAGTCAGATGGTCCTTTTTCTTTTTCTGCCATACTATAAGACAGAAAATATTAAGCAAAAAAAAAAATTAAGGATAGAAAGATTTTTTTTTTTAAGAAAAAAGGAAGTTAAAAGGGGGGATACCAACAATGGTAATAGGGGAATACATTAAGTGTAAAGGGAAGGAATACTAATGATAGTACTCAGGTACTTTCATACAAAAAGAAGAGGGAAATAACAGCAAGAAAGCAATTGCTATGCAAGGGATATGAGCTAAGCTAGAAAGATAAACAGAGAAAAGGCACAAAACTATTCAAGAGAGAAAAGAAGTTCTAAATTCAATTAAATACACTTACCTGCTCGAGAGCAACTGGTCACCAGGTCTAATGCGTATAGGGGCAAATGAGATCTGAGGTACTTAGGAAGGGTGCATTATGGGTAAGGGAGAAGCTCAAGAGTGTTTTTGTAACCACGAGTTATTGCAACTACCAAGTTGGATCTGCGAGATTGGATCCGAACACATAAGTTGAGGACAGAATGAAAATTGACATCAGAGCCTAAATGTTCACAAAAACCAAAGTTTTTCCTTGAACATTTCACATCAGAATGCAGCACTTCAAAACCTAATGCTTAAGTTGGGGTCCACCCAAACTACTGTACAGCAAATACAATAATCCTAAACCAAACACAGGACAAAATATAACTATTGAATTGTTCACTGCAATAACACATTTAAAGCTGAATACAACATAAAATTATTTCCAAGTACGTGCATTTCTTACAGCTCACTCACACAGTGATAAAGGAAAAACAAGTCAAACAAACTATATGACATCAGTCTCTCAAACTATTCTGCAGTTCATGCTGACAGGTAGTAAGATGTGAAGCAAATCAGAGAACATTCATTTACTACACAGTCTACTATAGTTAAATAATGACAAAAAGCAGTCACAGTGTCATTAAATTAGTGCCCCATGTATTAATTACAGACACTTTGTCAACTGGCATTCAGCCTATGACAGTCACAGCCTCCAATTTGGTCAGGTCACAGACGACTTGGACCACTTGGCCATGCAGTCTGTGACTCTGAATTGAAATCATTACACACTTCATAAAGAATGCAATGCTAAACTTGATCATAAGATCATAGGAGATTACTAGGCTAATGGCCTGGGGTCCTTACAAGCCTAGCCAAGAGTTTATCCCAAAGAAAAAAAAAAAGAAACCTCAGTCAGCACCTGTCACCCCTGTCAATGAGGGACAAAGGTGGAACCCCTGGGACAAATTTATGGTTTCCCATCCACTCATCAAGACTGCGTTTGAAGAGGGTTAGTGAGGTACTCTCTTTGATATGTATGGGAAGTCTATTCCAAAGATGGGGCAACCTCTGGGAGATGAACATGTCTCTCCAGCAGGTTTTGTTGATGTTGCATATTAGATTTAGGCCCATCGAGCAGGTAATGTGCAAGGAGTTAGACTTACGGATATGGAGTATCTCTAGTAGGGCAGGGTCTGACATTGAATTGTAGGTGGGACACAGATCACCTCTGAGCAATATGTATGATACAGAGTAGAGTGATAAGTGATTTAAGCCTGTCCACATAGGATAGGTGTGGGAGCTATGGATTCTCTTTGTGAGGTATTTCTGTGGTCTTTGGTCAGGTACATAACCAAATGGGGCACTATACTCAATTATAGGTCTAATAAAGGAGGAGTACAGAGAGGTAGTAACCTCCTTTTTTTCTGGATGCAATCCTTTTATTTATGAGATGAACCAAGTAAAAGGCTTTTCTGACCACCGCTGCCACATGATGGTCGAATGTGAGACTGTTGTCAGCCTGAGTACTAAGGTCTCTCACCACAAGCTGTGTGCTTAGGGGGTTGCCGTTGATGTGGTTATCGGTAGGGGCTGTGTTTTTGCACAATGGTATGATAATACATTTTTTTTGCATTTAACTTAAGGCCATGACTTTGGCACCAGTCATTTGTAGCTGTGAGACACTCCTGCAGTATGTTAACATTAATTGGGGAGTCGATGACAACACCCAACTTACAGTCATCCACAAACTTGGTTAGCCACAGTCCCTTTTGTCTTTGCCTGGACCACTGAGAAGTATATGCCAAACAGTAGGGATCCCAGGACAGATTCCTGGGGAACACTACTAATGACAGGTCTGCTGTCAGAGGTGGCAGCACCTATTTTGACCTTGTAGGTCCTAACTGTGAGCCAGTTGGCCACCCATCTGACTAGACTGGCATTAACACCAAGTTGTGTTAGTTTTTCAACGATGACGGAGTGGGGGATTGTGTCAGAGGCCTTGGCCAGGCCAGGACACTTTCCCTCATCCAGGACCTTGGTGACAGTCTCAAAGAAGTCAATTAGGTTCAATAGGCAAGATCTATCCCTGACAAATCTGAACTGGGTGGGGTCCAGTGATTGGAGATTGCGTATGTCCTTGTTTATGAGATCCTTAATAATATGATCCATGACTTTACAGATCAGACTTGTCAAGCTGATGGGGCAATAGTTTCCAGGGTCAGTAGTGGCACAACCTTTGTGCAGAGGGATGACAATGGCAATTCTCCACTCTGCTGGAATGTAGCCTATAGTTAGGCTGTGGTTGAATACGGTGCTCAGTGGTGAAGCTAGTTCTTGGTGGAGATGGTGCAGAATACAGCCTGGGATAGTATCAGATCCCATGGAAGCTGTGTTCTTTGCCTTGGATAGGGCCTTTAACACTTGCTCTACAGAGATGTGAGGTGTGGGACAAGCATTGGGGATGTCGGACTGGGCCTTTGGGGGGGGCGATAAGGGGGTGAAGTTTGCACTGAACCTATCAGCCAGCAGGTTGGCTAAGTCAGCAGGATCAGCGTAAGTGGTATCATTAAGTAATAGTTCAGAACAAACTTGGGCTTTGCCATGGAGGTTCCTAACGTAACTGAAGAAGGACATGTGATTTCCTTTTGTTTTGGAGGTTAGTTTCAACTCATAATTGGCTTTGGAGGTTTTCACTAGTGATCTAATTTGCTTGTTGAGGCAGAGGAGGGAGTTGTTCTGATTTGGAATTTGTGGGGGTGGGGGATTCAAAGGGTAGTAGTAAATAAAGGCAACAAAATAACAGTTCAGTTCCAATAAACAAAGGAAAATTTCAGGCACCATAATCCCACTGTTCCTCAGAGGCAAAACTCTGATAATCAGAGTGCAGTGATTCTATTCTGGGTGCATGCTGTTGACCCCTTTATAAACTTCCCTTAGTCCGAATAAATGTCGGACTTAATTCTCGGTTGTAATACAAATGAGGAGAACAGAAGTAACTCAATCTAATTGCACAAGTTTTAAAACAGGTACACAGTGTTTGTCAGCAAGCAAATGCAATTTTTAATGAGTACAATAATAGACCCCAGCTTGTTAATAAAAGCACCATTCAATCAGAGAAGCACCCCAACTCCCTGAATTCTTATTGACACTAATCTAAATTAAAGTCTTCACCACATGACAACTTACCTGATACTGGGCCATCAGTGCTAGTGGGTTACTCTGACTGTTATCCAATGTCAAAACGTCAAATATTCCAACACCATTCACCCGTAATCTAAAGAAAAATAACCTAGTAAGTGTTTCCACAAAAGTATAAATAATTAATAACTGCATTAAAAGGACCTAAAATTATTTAAGATGTTTCTTACTACTGGATTTACAATGGCTAAAAAAAGCTTCAATTTAAAATGAATCAGTATTTTAAACTTCGCTTTATTACTAAACAAAGCTATAGAAGGCTTGTACAACAAAAAGATATTCAGGAGTCTCATTCAGTAGCTGTTTCCATTTCCTATTGTAGATTTTAAAGCAATCTGTCTTAGGGAATGAGCTTTGTCATTTGATAAGCATTAGGATACCAAGCATTATAAAAAAGAAGTTATGCACTCACCATAACGTTCCATCTGTGTTGCCCATTTTTATTCTTTCTCAACTGATGAGTTTGGATCCGAACCATCAGATCCAACTAAGCCATTGCAAAACCTTGTGGCATTTTAGAACTTTCAAGCTTCTTCCTTACCCAGAATACACCAACCCCAATTACCTCAGATCGTTTTTGATGGCTATAGCACAAAGAAATAATTCTTATACAAAAAGAAAAATGCTAGACAAAGCCATATCTGGAGCTTTATCGTACTTGGTGTATACAAATGTTTTCATATCCACTCACTCTTTCAGAAAAAAATATAAGGAAGGGGGTTGGTGGGTGGGGAGTTGAAGAAAGAAAATGGACAACACAGACGGAATGTTATGGTGAGTACATAACTTATCTGATGCCAATTTTCATTCTGTCCTCAACTCATGGGACAGAGTCCCCAGCTACCTAAATCCTAGGGTGGACTCAAGGAATGGTATTCCTAAGCGCCATTCAGCCAAATGATGCTCTGCTTCTGGATAGCACATCCAACGTGTAATGAGTGATCAAAGTATGGGTGGAAGCCCAAGTTGCTGCTCCACATACTTCATCAGTGGAAGCTTTTGAAAGAAAAACTGAAGAAGTTGCTATGGACCCTAGTTGAATGAGCATGTACTTGCTTAGGTAAAGGGATACCCAAATTGTTGTAAACAAAGGAGATGCAGCCAGTAAGCCATCTGGCTAGAGTGTCTTGGACACTGGTTTACCCAGTTTCACATCAGCAAATGAAACAAATAACTGATTTGTAGTTCTGATGTCCTCTGTTCTATGTAAATAGAAATGCAGTTGCCTATGACAGCCAATAAATGTAATAAATATTTGTCTTTGCTTGAATAATTTGGAAAGAAAACTAGTAAACTGATGGACTGGTTAATATTAGATTCTTATACTAATTTGGGCATAAAGGATGCATTAGTTCACAATGTAACTCGATCTTTATGAAAAATTAGATAAGGGAGCTTCACAGATTAGGCCTGAATTTCAGAAACTTGTCTGGCTGAAGTAATGGCCACCAAAAACAAAGTTTTCCAAGAAAGAAATTTAAGATCACAGTCATGTGCAGATTTCAAAGGGTGGATGGGCCAAGGCTTCTAGTACCAGATTTAGAGCCCAGGAGGAGCAAGATCTTTAAATGGAGGTCTTAACAGAAGTGTGCCTCAAAAAAAGGTTTTACAAAGTTTATGAAAAGTGAGTGGGGAACCATCAAATCCAACACGGAAATTAGAAATTGCTGCCAACTGAACTTTAACTGTTGAAGAACCTGCTCCTTGATTATAAAGTAACGTCAAGAATTCAAGAATGCTATGAATCGGGGGAGAAAGGGTTTCAACATGATTTTGAAGCACCCAGTGTACAAATCTTTTCCATTTACTACCATAAAGTTTCCTTGTAGATGGTTTAAGGGAAGATAAAATCTGGCAGACAGGAGACGAGAGCATAGGCTGTCTGGCTACTACTGGAAATGGAGAAACCAAGCTGTCAGCTTGAGATTGGGGAGGTCCGAATGTATCTTACCTGTTGGGTAAGACAGCAGATCTGGAGTTGGGTTCAGAATCCAGGATTGATGAATTAAATAAGGGAAACCATACCTGCCGAGACCAATAAGGTGCAATGAGGATGACTTTGCTCTTCAACATGGCAGCTCTCTGTAGGAACTTTGAAATCAAAGAAATTGAGGAATAAGCATACAGCAGACCAGGGGCCAGTAGTAGAGAACAGCATCCCTCAGTGATTCCCCTTGTTCAGGGGAGATGCGATGAGATCGTAGCAAGGCTGGCCCCATTGTCAGAAAATCAATTCCACCACATTCTTGTAGACATACCACCCGTGAGGTAGTAGGATGTACCTGCTCAGTTTGTCTGCTAACACGCTGGACTTCCCTGGAATATGCTTTGTTATAAGAAAGTGGTTGGAAGAGATCACCCATTGCCAAACCCTGAATGCTTCTCAACACAGGGGGTAAGATGTGGTTCCCCCTTGTCTGTTGATGTACCAAAACCATTGACATGTTGTCCGTTTGAATCACAATCATTCCTGAAGGGAGTGCATTCTGAAAAGCCTGCAATGCTAAAAGCACTGCTCTCAACTGTAGGACACTGATATGCAAATTGGCCTCTTCGGGGAACTATGTGCCTTGGACTGTCTTTCCCAGGTAAGGCCCCCCCAGCTGGGAAGCATCTGTGGTCACAATGGCCTTGGGCTGAGAGGGGAAGAATAAACAGCTCTGTAGAACCTTTTCTGACTGAATCCACCACATTAGACCCCTCTTGCATGATTTGTATCACAGCAGATAAAGAAAGATGAAGTACTAACCATTGTGAGGCCAGCATCCACTGAAGAATTCTCATATGAAATCTGGCTAAGGGTAGTAGTGTTATTGTTGCCGCCATTGACCCCAATGTCTGAAGGACCAAGCGGGCTGAGATTCTGGTACTGCAAACTATTTGCTTCAGTTGTGCACTTACTGTCTGTACTCTGGAGAGGGGATGTGAGGCTAGAGTTGATTTTGTATTGAGCAGTGCTCCTACGAACTCTAGACTTTGACTTGGTTCTAGATGAGACTTTTTATAGTGTATGGTTATTCTGAATAGGGCATATGCATGGATCACTTTCTCTCGTCATAATGAGCAGATGCCTGGTCGTGACAGAGATGAGCCAGTTGTCTAAATATGGAAATGCCCAGAATCTGTGCAGTCTCAAGTGAGCTGTTACTACTGCCATGCATTTAGTAAACACACAGGGAGCTGTGGTGAGACCAAAGGGCAGAACTCTGAACTGGCAGTGACAGGCTCCCAGCCAGAAGTGTAAGATTCTTCTGCATTGTCTGTTAATAAGAAGTTATGTACTCACCATAACGTTCCATCTAAGTAGGTATCTTCATTTGTCTGCAAACTTTGGGATACGGATCCGATCTCGGATCTGAGCCAGCAACTTCTACCACAGCATAGATCCGAGCTCCTAGCTCCTCCCTTTACCCATAATCCCCTGCCAACCCTGACTGACCTCAGATCAAGTTTGCCCGATATAACAACTGTTACTGTGCCCCGGAAGGGGCTTATCTAAGACAGATCCTAAACAGAATCATATAGGTCAGGGGGAAGGAGGGGGGGGGTGGTTGCAGACAAATGAAGATACCTACTCAGATGGAACGTTATGGTGAGTACATAACTTCTTAATCTGAAGTAGGCACTTCATTTGTCAGCAACCTTTGGGACAGAGTCCCCAGCTACCTGAATCCTGGGTGGCTGTTATGGAAGAATACTCCAGAGCACTGCAGAGCCAAAGGACGCCCTACCACTGGAGACAACATCCAGTTTGTAATGGCTGATAAAGGTATGAGATGAAGCCCAAGTGGCTGCGGAACAAATATCATCCAAGGGGACCCTAGATCTAAAAGCCGCTGAAGTAGCGATGGCCCTAGTAGAATGAGCACGGACTCCCTGAGGTGCAGGCCTTCCCGAACTCTGATATGCCAAGAGGATACAACTAGCTATCCACCGTGTCAGGGTAACTTTAGAAACTGACTTGCCTAAATTGGTTTTGGCAAAGGAGACAAACAACTGGTCAGATTGCCTATGACCAGCAGTTTGATGAATATAAAAGCGTAATTGTCTGTGCACATCCAAAGAATGCAGTTTGTACTCTCCTTTGTTCTGATAGTTGGGAAAGAACATGGGAAGATTAATAGATTGATTAATATTAGCTTTCGAAGATACCTTAGGCAGAAAGGACAGATTGATCCTGAGGTAAACTCTATCCTGATGGAAGGCCAAATGCAGCAGTTTGACACAGAGAGCCTGAAGCTCAGAGACCCTTTTAGCTGAAGTAATGGCCACCAGGAAGGCCGTCTTCCACAAGAGATATTTAAGATCAACCGTAGCCGCCGAATCAAAAGGGGGGCTTGTCAAGGCCTGTAGAACCAAAGATAAATCCCATGGGGGTACTACCTCCCTGACCGGAGGTCTGAGAAGGAAGGTACCCTTGAGGAAAGCTTTACAGAGCTTGGAGGTAATTATAGGGCCCGACTCATGCCCTACATGATAATGCGAAATCGCTGCTAGTTGTACCTTGACTGTAGAGCAGCTAGCCCCCTGATGAAAAAGGGTAGTTAAAAAATCCAAAACCGACATAAGAGGCGCCGTGAAAGGATCTAAGTGACGGTGCTCCACCCAGATGGAGAAACGTTCCCACTTACTCCGATAGACCCTTCTGGTGGACGGTCTGTGTGCTGCTACTAGAATGGCTTTGACTGGTGAGGAGATTCCAGGAGTCCTTATCAGGAGTGGAACTGGAGCAACCAAGCTGTCAGCTTGAGGTTGACCAGGTTGGGGGTCGGAAGACCCAGAGGGTGAGTAATGAGATCTGGGAGGGGATCCAGAATCCAGGGTGGATGAATCAGGTGAGACCACAGGTACGGGAACCACGTCTGACGAGGCCAGAATGGGGCAATGAGGATCATTTTGCTCCCCAACCGACTGGCTTTCTGTAAGAGTTTCAGCATCATGGGCAATGGAGGGTAAGCGTAAAGGAGACCGGGAGGCCAAGCATGTACTAGAGAGTCTCTCGGGGACTCCCCCTGAGGGGGGATTAGAGCGAAGTAACTGTTGCATTTGGTATTTGAGGGTGAGGCAAAAAGATCGCAACAGGGTTGCCCCCATTGGGCAAATATTTGCTCCACTACTAGAGGATTGAGAGACCATTCGTATGGGGTCAGAATTGAACGACTGAGCCTGTCTGCTAGGATGTTGGGCCATCCCGGAATGTGCGTTGCAATGAGAAAGCGGTTGGTGGATATCGCCCATTCCCACACTCTCATGGCCTCGCGACAAAGAGGATAAGACCTGGTTCCCCCCTGTTTGTTGATGTACCAGACAACTGACATGTTGTCCGTTTGTACCGCAATCGTCCCATTTGGAAGAAGGACGTGAAGTGCCTGCAACGTCAAAAGCACCTCCCTCATCTCTAGGACATTGATATGCAAGGAGGTCTCTCTGTCGTTCCACGTGCCTTGACCGTTCTGCCTGAATAGTGCCCCCCCACCCCAGGCGAGAGGCGTCCGTGGTCACTGTGGCGACGGGAGGAGGCATCGAGAATGGTCGTCCCGTGTGAAGGCTCGGGGACTGGAGCCACCACACGAGCGAACCTCTGCAAGCCCTGCTTAGGGGAATGGGATGAGACAGGGACCATTGCACCTGGATGGTCCACTGCAGGACCCTCATATTTAGACGGGCTAAGGGCAGCAGAGAAATTGCTGCCGCCATGGATCCTAGAGCCCTCAGGATCAATTCCGCCGGTGGAGCAAGAAGTTGGAGAATGGCCTGAACATGCAACCTCAGGTTCTGAAGCCGATCTGGAGTCAGGAAAGCAAGCATTAGTCTGGAATCCAATCTCGCCCCTATGAAATCTATTATCTGTGTAGGAGCCAGAGAGGATTTGGCCATGTTGACAGTCAACCCTAGGCGTGGAGCAAGATTGAGGAAGTAATCCCTGCCTGAACAGAGCAGATGCCTTGTTGGGGCGATGAGGAGCCAGTCGTCCAGGTATGGAAAGACCTAAATTCCCTGAAGCCTCAGGTGGGCCGCTATAACCACCAAGACTTTGGTGAACACCCTGGGGGCTGAGGTGAGACCGAAGGGGAGGGCCCTGAACTGAAAGTGACTGGCTCCCAGCCGGAAGCGGAGGAACCTCCCGGAGTGTCTGTCCACAAGAATGTGATAGTACGCATCCTTGAGGACTATCGAGCACATCCAGTCGTTCTCCCGTAACAGGGGGAGAATAGATTGCAGCGTGACCATCCGGAACTTTTCTTTGGGTACTGCCAGGTTCAAGAGAGAGAGGTCGAGGGTGGACCTCAAGTCCCCCGTCTTTTTTGGCACCAGAAAGAACCTGGTTTAAAACCCTGATCCGAGCTGATCTGGGGGGACGAGTTGGATGGCTCTTTTTTGTAAAAGCTACTGAATTTCTGTAGCAGCCGCCTCCCTCTGATTGGGTGGTACGTCGGGGAGGCTTCTGGTTTTGGGAGTTACAATAAAGGGAATTTGGTAACCTCTGGATATGATGCGAAGCACCCAGCGATCTGTTGTTATGGACTCCCACATTGCTAGGTGCCTCGAAAAACATCCCCCGACTGCCTCCAGAGTGGAGCAGCCGGGCAACCCCTCAGGGGTTCTGCGTGGACCTCTCAGAGAAGGGTTCTCTGGTCCCAAAATTTCTGGGACCCCCTCTGCCTCTAGGGCGTCCTCCCTGTCCTCCTCTGCCACGAGAGGACTGGTTGTCCGGAGCAGACTGGGACTGATGCGATTTCCGGAACCACATCTTCTTCTGACCCTTTTGGTTCTTGGAAAAGGACCTCTGGGGAGCAGAGAAGCAGACTCCGATGGCAGACAACGTCTTCCCGTCTTTCTCGCTCTGGACTAAAGTGTCGCGAACAGTTTTGCCAAACAGTGCAGAACCATCAAAGGGGGCATCCGCGAATGACGCCTTAAAGGCTTCCGAGAAGTCACAATGTCGAAGCCAGGCTTGGCGCCTCATTACCAGGCCGGCTCCGCCAGCTCTAGCGGCTCCTTCAGTGGCGTGAGACAAGAGCCGCATAGAGGTGTTAGAAATGGAATGTAGAGTGGACATTCGGGAGGAGTACAGCTGCTTGTCCCCTTCCGACATGGACACGGGGGGGAAGCAGCGTATTCTTTTATTAGATCTCGCTGCATCCGGATGACGTGTGCCATATAGTTCAGTGCCCTCATCGAGAAGGTTGCTGAACTGAAGCCCGCTTCCCAAGGCGGTCCATCGCCCGAGACTCCTTGCTCGGTGGGTGGACCGCGGAGCTCTCCTGAGCCAACTCCCTCTTGGTGGCCGCCGCCACCAACACGGCATCCACGGGGGGACCTCTGCTCCAGTGGATTCTTTCTGCAGGGGGACTCAGGATCCTATCTGGGTGCTTGGGGACTGGCTCTACAGTGTCCGGCTCCTTCCAAGCCCTGGTGGAGATAAGGTCCACCAGGGGGTCGGGGGGAGGGGACACCCAAGAGGTAGATGGCCCTGCTTCGAATGCTTCTAGGAATACGGACTCATCGGAGGAAGCCTTGGGGGCAGACCACCCTCCCCTAATCCTGAGCATTTCCATGATGTCTCCAAAGGAGACATCCTCGGGGGGTGACCTTGGGGAGCCTTCCCCTTCATCTAAGTCCGTATCTTCCATAAGGGACTCGGGGGGAGTCCACGTCCCTCCTCTTACACTTAGCCTTGTGAGGAACCTCCTCGGGGGGGCTGTCCGAGGAAGTCTCACCAGCAATGTCATGTTCCGAAGGAACACCCAGAAGTGCTGAAGCAGGCTGCCCCGAAGGCCGGGTGATGGAAGCCTGAACCAGCTGAGAGGGAGTGCAGGGGGGAGCCAAAGCCAGGACCGGAGGCCCGGATGCACTCAACAGTGCCCTCTCCACCACAGCGAAATCCGAGGGGGAGCCACCCTTGATAGGATCTAAGAGTCGACTCCCACTTGGATCCGAAGCAGGGACCGGACCCGGGGCCAAGACCATCGGATCCGAAGGACCCGTCGTGTGCTCCGACCGGGACGGAGCCGAAGTCACACCGAATCCCTCGGATCCGAAGCTCAGCCCACAGCTCCGAGAGGTCGGATCTGACAAGCTCGAGGGACCAGTCGGAGCCGAAGTACCCAGTATTGTCAGCTCCGACCCACCCCGGATCCAACGCGGCTCGGCTCCGAACGCTCCGAACCCGGAAAGTGGGTCGGAGAAGGAGCAACTGGAGCAAAAAATGGGGTCGAGCTCCCCCCCAGAGGGGGGGGGGAGGCAAGAGCACTCCCATCTGCAGCTGGGCCTGGATGAACCTCCTCATCATCCGGTCCATGTCTGCATCTGACATGCTAAAAGTGGACCTCGAAGAGGCCACAGAGGCAGACCTAGAGTGCCGCCTCGATGACCTTGACGGGGACCGGGTCCCCTCCTCCTCGGGTCCCGGTGAGAAGCAAGGGGACCGGAGCCGAGAAGGAGGCGATCCAGAAGCTCTGGAGGGAGAAGCTCGCTTGGCGGGCGGGGCCGAGCTCCTCGGCCCGCCGCTTATGGTGCTTCTCTCTCAGTTTGGCTTTCCCGGCCTCCCTCTCCTCCGGAGCCAAAGCGGGAGGTTGAATCCCGACCGGTGGGAAGCAGGGGTGGCTGCCACCGAGGGCTGGTTAGCAGCCACAGAAGCACCGGAGGCCGGAGCCGAATCCGGGGGCAAAAGGCCCGCCAGAATCAGCTTTGACCTCCGGTCCTTAAGTGCCCTGGGGTTGAACGCCACGCAAATCATGCATCCCGAGGAGAGGTGTTCAACCACAAGGCACCTAACGCACCGGGTGTGGCCATCCGCCGGTGAAAGCTTATGGCCACACTCGGTGCACTTTGAAAAGATGGCTTTAGGGGCCTCCGACATAGTAGCACAGAAACACACTCACTAGGCCCCTACACACACCACAAACACATACTACGACCAGCGAGGGCAGGGAGGAGGAAAAATAACCATAAAATAAATTATTAAAAATTAAATTGAGAGAGATAAAGGGCTATGGGTACCACAATCGCAATCTCTCACACTAAGAAAAAGGGGAATAAAATAGAAAATATTTTTCTCACAAATCCAGAAAGTAGCAGGAGCTCGAAAATCCAGCTTGTAGCTTGAAGCGCGGCAAACTAGATCTGAGGTCAGTAAGGGTTGGCAGGGGATTATGGGTAAAGGGAGGAGCTAGGAGCTCGGATCTATGCTGTGGTAGAAGTTGCCAGATCGGATCCGTATCCCCAAGGTTGCTGACAAATGAAGTGCCTACTTCAGATTCTTTACTTGATAGTACACACCCTGAAGATCTACTGAGCATATCTCATTGTCCTTTTCCAAAAACAGAAGAATGGACTGAACTGTGACCATTCTGAACTTGGTCTTTCGAATGGTTTTGTTAAGATGCTGAGATACAGACTTGGTCTCCAGTCCCCCTGTTTTCTTTGGCACAAAAAAGTTCTGAATTCTATCTGGTCTTGGGTGACTTTTTCTAGCAGCTTTTGATTTTGAATTACTGCCTACTCCATCTGACTAGGTGGAACATTGGGGAATTTTCTTGAATTGGGAGGATAAAGGGAAAATGGTATAATAAAACCTCTGGAAATGATCCTCTGCACCCAGGTATCTGTTGTTATTCCTGACCAGGCTCTCTGGTGCAGGGACAGACAACGCCCAACTGCCTCCAGAGGGGGACAATTGAGCTTCTTTTCAGGAGCAATGAAAGGGTTTACCAAAGAATGATGCCCTGGACCCTTGGTTCTGCGGGCCACCTCTGCCGCAAGGGCAGTGTCTACTGTTCGAGTTCCCTCTTCTGCCCTGGGGGAACTTCCTCTATGTATGGCCTGGAAAGATCCTTGGGATTTTTTAAACCACATTTTACCACCGCCTCAATGATTCCTTCAAAAGGATCTTTGAGGGGTTGAAAAATGTATGCCCATGACAGAAAGGTTATTTCCATCCTTCTCACACCTGGACAATGCGTCTTTAACCTTGGTGCCAAAAAGAGATGTGCCGTCAAAAGGAGCATAGAACTCTCGAGCTTCACCCTTACCCAAAATGCACCAACCCAGTTACCTCAGATCTTATTTGCCACCTCCATTGAAAGATGTGGTTGTTAGACTTATGAGCTTAAAGTTAGATAAGCGCTTTTTTCGTGATACTAATCTCTTGTTTTTCTTATTTCACTGTTGCCAAATACTAGCATACTCTGTGAAATATTGATAGTATTTTTTTTCTCACTTTCATCTCTTCCTACGCCTGTCATAGCTCTTAGCTACCTTTGTAGGTAGCATTCCTCTTTCTTCCTTTCCCTTTTTTTCCTTTAAAAGATACCTTTGTAGACCTTTCTGGTTAATTTGTTGACCGTTTTAAAGTTGACAGGTTAGACTTTAACAACTTCATCTTACAGTTACAGTTTTTTGGAGTGTGTTTTGTTGTTATCCTAGTTGTTAATGGTGGAGTTTGGATATTAAGATATCTGAAAAAGAGCCAGCAGGCTTTACGAAATATGGCAAATGTCAGAAAATTCTTTTTTTTTCTGATGCTCACACACTTTGCATGTACTGTTGGGGATCCCTTCATCTCTAAGAAGATTGTTCCATTTGTCATGCATTCAACACAAGGGCCATGGTTGAACACAAGAAAAAGTTAATACTGAAGAGATTGCTTCCATCCTCCTTTAGCAAGGCATTATCTGGCGCTTCAACAGAAAAATGAAGGAAAATGTCTCCCTCTTCTCCAAGCACTTCAACTGCCTCGTCTAAAACTTTGGAGAAGTCCCTGAAAAGATCTTTTTTGAATCCATCAGTTTCCTCGGATCTGAAAAAGAAAAGGCTTTGGATTCAAATTCATCCTCTGATTCGAGACATATGAAGAAACAGCCCTCTGATCAAACTGCCTCTCTAGATCTGAAAAGCTCAAAATTTAGACACCTTGGATCAGACCCAAAGACCTGCTGATGTGGTAGTTTTACCCAGAACAAGATACTCCCCCCTCAGTGGACCCATTTACCTCCAGGGCTCCTTCCCCTTTCTTAGGCCAAGGTCTCTTTCAGGGATGACCACTCAGACTTCCAGAAGCCTTAAGGAAGAGGATGTGGAGAGGTTAAGGAGAAAAATTCTCTCGGCGCAGAGCCAGTCAGTTATCTTTTTGGCTCCTACCCCACTGAGTCAGGAGATTTGTACATCCACTAGTCCACCATCACCAGTTCCTCCTCTGACTCCTTTCAAGGTCTTTGAGCCCTGGGATCTGTGTTATGTGGGCCCATCGGCTTCGGATCCAAGAATCCTTTTATCCTCTTATCCAAGACTTGCTCTGAGGTCTTCAGTTCAGTTGGATCAGGACAGCTCTCTGAGCCAATTCTACCCTGCCTGGTCTATCTACACCTCAGAGACTCTGCAATGGTCAGTTTGGCTCTGACTCCAGCCTCAGGAGGACTGTCCTTGGGGCAAGGGAGGAACCATGGATCAGTGACTTACGGTGTCTGTTTTACTGTCTCTGATCCGAAATGCTATCCCTTGCCGTGACACTCCGCCTTTGTGGTCATGGAGAGAGCCCTGTCAGCACCCCTGACTCTCAGTGCCCCATTCCTTTGGATCCTCTGTCTATATCTATACCGTCTCTGCATCTGGAGTCTCAACTATCTACTCCAGAGGGACAGCCGGTACCAAAACCCCAGGCTTCCCATCAGGGTATCCCCACTTCTTTTCACATCTCCCCACAGTACCCCACTGAAAAGGTCCCTAAGAGGAAAACATGCAAGAGGAAGCATTTAGATTTCCCCTGAATCTGTCACTAAAGATACAAATTTTGATAATGTCTCATTTAGAGACATCTTTGAAATCCTAAAACAGAGAGGTGGCTGGAAGCCCAGAGACCCTTCATTGGAGGAATCTGTACTCCTGGAGGCATTCAGTACTGGCCCATCTACCTCTTGGGTGACCCCACCCACTGACAAGCTCATTAACTTGATCTTGCAGCAGGCATGGAAGGATCCAGACATCTTGGAGCCAGTTCCCAGGAAGCACAATAAAATCATGACAGCCCAAGAGGATAAACAGTTTCGGTCCAGTGGTGTGCTTGTTGATGCAATCTATGATCATGGCAATGGCCACTAAGAAGGAACTCGCAGAAGAAAGTTTCTCTGTTCATCCCCCCAAAAAGGAGTCCCGGCGACAGACAAATTCAGGAAGCTTTTCTGTGTTTCAGTGACCTTTGCCTTAACTGAACTTGTCACTGAACTGTTTGGCACATTTCACAAGGCTACAGAGGGACCTGATTAAGGAGCTATCAGACACCCTGTCAGGATCCATTTCTGAAGAGGTAAAAGCATATGTCACCTCATAGTTGGCTACCATGCAATCAATATCTAACTCCTCCATGAGGCTCATTTCTAATGTATCAGAAGGAACCTCAACGTCAGCGGGTTCAGGCATTGCTGTTAGGAGACATGCCTGGATCCGCTTATGTGTGCAGAGCCCTTTAAGTCTTTATTATTTATTTTATTTATTTAAATTTGTTGACCGGGAGTGTCCGACTGGACGTAGGTCCATTTTCAGCAGAGGCCTGGGGAGAAAAGCTCCACAGTAAAATAAACAGACAGTAGTTACATTGGATTACATAGCGATTAACAATTTAACATAGCAATTACTTACAACATATTTACAGATGAAGAACATAGTACATCAGTAGACAACTAGAATCTTTATCTGTGAAGTACATAACAGACATTAACAAATGTTAAATGAGAAGTTCCTGCTATATAATAAGTACTAGGCTTATGAGCATCTGAGCTTGCTATAATCAAGGTAGTTAGTGGAGTGGAAAGAAAGGTAGTGGTTGGATGGGGTGGATGACATTAGAGTGGGAGTTGCAAGGGCATAGCCAGCATGTTTTTAGGTGCGCTTTTAGTAAAGTTTTAAAGTGGGTACATGATGGTACGGAGGTAATTGTGGGTTGGAGTGAGTTCCATAATTTGGCTATGGTGCAAGAGAATAGTGCTTCACCAGCAGAGTTATTGGCTTTAGTGATCTGCAAGTGATTTTTGTTGCTGGATCTTAGTGGTCTGGTGGTGCGATAGGGTTTGAGTAGATTCTGGAGGGATGGGACATTTAGTGGATGGTTTACTAGTTTGTGGGCGACTGAGAGTTGATACCATGAAGGAGGTGAGGGAGTTCACGCCAGCCCAGTTCAGCAAGTGAGAGACAGTGGTGACTACGGTAGGATGCCCCTGTGGCGAATTTGGCGATTTTGTTGTAGCAGGTCTCTAGCTTGTTTAGATCACATTGCCTTAGGTTGGTATATACTGGAGAGGCATAAAGTAGGGTGGAGATAAGGTGGGAATTTGCTATTGAAATCTTTGCTGCTTTGGTGAGAAATTGCTTATTTCTGTACAACACTCCTATTTTTTTGTGGACTTTTTTATGGTCATGGATATGTGAATGTCAAATTTTAGTTTATTGTCTATTTCCACTCCTGGCAATTTGGTGTGTTCAGTTGGGTATATAGTGGTGTTGTCTTTTGCTGTGATGTTAAAGTGAGAGTTGTTTTGAGTATGTTTGGTGGGTTGGAAGATGAGTAGTGTAGTTTTGTTTGGGTTGAGTATTAATTGGGCATCGGATAATCATGTTTCAACAGAGGAAAAGGCTTCCTGTGTGACTTTTTGCAGTTTAGGTAGGGACTGGGCTGAGCAGATGATGGTCGCGTCATCTGCGTATTGTATGAGTGTGCCATGTTTGGTGGCAGAGGCTAGATTATTGGTGTAAACAGAGAAGAGTAGGGATCCAAGGATGGATCCTTGGGGAACCCCTATGGAGACAGGTAGTTGGGGAGATATGTCATTCTGCCATAAAACGGATTGTTGGCGGTAGACAGGTAACTCTGAAACCAGTTGGTGACGGATTGTGAGAAGGATAGGTTATTGAGGATAGAGATAAGTTGTTTGTGTGGGACCATGTCAAATGCTTTAGATAGGTCTAGGAAAGTAGCAGAGGAGAGATAGCCATTGTTTTTATGCTGAAGGATAGTGTTAGTAAAGGAGAGTAAGGCAGTGGTGGTGCTATGGTTTGGTCGGAAACCATGCTGAGTACTGGAAAGGAGGTAGTCTGAGACCTGAGTGTGTATGCATCTCTCTAGTATTTTGGAGAGTGGAGAGAGAACAGCTATGGGGCAGTAATTGGTTAGTTCTGCGGAGGGTCCACCTTTGTGGAGGGGAATTATATGTGATACTTTCCACAGTGTGGGAACGTAACTTTCTGACAGAGATCGGTTAATCAAGATGGATACTGGGTAGGCCAGAGCATCAGCTACGATTTGTAGGTATTCACTTGGGAGGTTGTCTGCTGCTAATTTGGTGGGTTTAAGTTTAGTTAAGAGTTTTTTTATGTTGGAGGTAGGTACAGGAGAAAAAGAGAAGGCAGTGGGGAGATTACTAGTTGAAGGTGTGGGTTGGAGGGGAACTGGGTTGTGTTGTTTAGCTAGTGATAGTATGGTGTGGGTGAAGTGTGTGTTGAATGAGATAGCAATATTTTCTGAGGAGTGAGGGATGTTAGGAGGAGGGGTACTGACTTTACCTGGGTGGAGGATGGAGTTTATGGAGGACCAGAATTGTTTGGGGCTGTGTTGTGAGGAGTCTAGGGCAGACTGGTAGTATTGGAATTTGTCTGTTTTATTAGCTTTTTGACTCTATTGCGTAGTTCTAGGAATTTCTGTCTAGCTGAGGGGGTTTTGGTTTTGTGCCAGTGCTCCCAGGCTTTATCCCTGTTTTTCATTTCTGACTTAGTGGTTTTCTGTAGCTATGGGGAGGGTTGTGCTTTGGTTCTGGAAAATCTTATGGGGGCATGGTAATTAAGGATGTTCAGGAAGGTAGTATTAAAAAATTAAACTGCGTCATCTAGACTGAGGTACTTTAGAGGATGACTGTTACATTCTTTGAGGGATGAGATGAATGTGAGTGGGTTAAAGTTTACTTTTTTACATATTTGACGGTAGATGACAGGTTTAGCTTGGTATAGGTATTTTTTGAGTAGGAATGTTGTGGAGTGATCACTGAGGCTATCTGATAAGCAGCCTGTTATATATGACTGGGGGCTCTTACTGACTAGTATCCAATCCAGGGTAGTGTGCTTGCTGGAGTTTTTATTTATCCTGGTTGGCGACTGGACTAGTTGGGTGAAGCCATGAAGGTGTACATGATGGGTTGGATTGTTGCCAGAACAGGATTGCCAGTCAATATTGAAATCACCTAAGATGATAGTTTCCTGGGGGAGATGGTGGGTAGACCAGCTGAGGAGGTTTTCTAGTGGAGGGATGTTTTGGCCAGGTGGGAAGTAGCATCCAATTATGTTGATGGTTTTGTTTTGGTTAATTTTGAGGTTGGTATATATTATTTCTTCATTGCCTATTTGTGGAGCTGATGATTTTAAGATCTGGATGTTTAGATGCTGTTTAAATATTATAGCTACACCACCTCCTTTTTTGTTTAGCCGGTCTACTCTTAGTACGCCGTAACCTGTAGGGAGTAATTTGCTCACTGGTAATGTGAGGTTTTAGCCAGGTTTCTGTCAGGATGACTATATCTGGGGAGTACAAGTCTATGGTGGCATGGAGTTCATGGACTTTGTTGGATATACTTCTAATATTCAGGCTTAGTAGAAGGAAGTCACTTGGCTTTCTATTGGCTGTAATATGGGAGAAGTTGTGGTTTCTAGTCTGATTATGAGGACTGGGGTTGGAGATGGTAGGGCCAGGGTTGGGGTGGATGTCTCCACTTAGGGCTAGTTTTGATATGCATGAGATTATTAGTTTTCTCAGTTTTTGAATGTGTGTGTTTATAAGGGAAACTTTATGATTGTGCTCTGTGGGTAATAGGTATGGTGGGAGGGTTACTATGTTAAGTTGTAGGGATGCTTTATGTTTGAGTAATATAGTTGGTAGAATATGTGGGGGGTGCGCATAGGGATGTTTCTTGAGCTGGTGGGAGGGGAGCTGAGTGTGGGTGAGACATGAGTGGTGGTGTGAGTAGTAGTACAGTGGTAGTGGTTGAGTGGGGGAATGATAGAGCTTTGGTAAGGTGCAAGATATGCAAGGAGAGTGCATGCAGTGAGCATAGGTAAGGTATGCTTGTACATGTTAGTTGAGGAGGTGTGATAGTAGTGGGAAGATGGTGGAGGTAGTGTTGGGTTAGTGCTGTGGTTGGCTATTGGAAAGATGGGAGGGGTTTGAGTGCAATAAAGGTGGGACCACTGGGGGCGGGAGGGAATAGGGGGCAGGGTGGGGAGCGAAGCGGGTAGAGACCCTGTTAGTTGCCTGTATGAGGGGGCTGGAAACAATCACAAAGCAAAGACAAGTATGTGTTAAACGATCACAATTGACCAAGGACTGCTCTGAAACTGTAAGTCATTTCTTAATTTCTCAGGTGGAAAACAGGATAACCTTGTATCAGTAGGCTACTGTGGTCATAGTTTAAATTAACAAACACAAAGTATTGATCAGTTATGGATACTATTTGCTAACAGAAGGGAATAAGAGAAAGTGGAAGATGTGTGTGTGTGTGTGTGTGTGTGTGTGTGTGTGTGTGTGTGTGTGTGTGTGTGTGTGTGTGGGGCTGCTTACAAGCCAAAGCAGAGTGCTCTCCAGGGGAAAATGAATATTGGCTCAAACAGGTAGACACATACTCAAAGTTAACTGTAGCTGTTTGCAGACAGTTCAGACCCGGACTGCGCTTTTCTTAGAAGAATGTTAAAGGTAGTACCGCAGTTGAATACTTAAGAGTGGTGTTAGGTCTAGAAAAGAAGAGCACAGAGAGGAGTAAGCACTTTTGAGATGGTAAATATATATTATAAAGATTATAAAAAAAACACTGAGCAAATAGCTACCGCATGCAGCACAATGTCCTGAACCACTACTTAGTATATGAAAAACCCAGACAGTTATGCAGTCACAGATAAAAATATAGCGAGCAGCAATCTGTCATGGTTCTCTAATGTGATTCTATCCACCAGTAACAGCACAAATATATAGAAATAATTTAGACACTAGTATGAGCTGTCTACACACAACACAATTACATGAATAACATTAGTGAACAAGGTGCAGCTATGCAAATAGACCATACATACTATTATACTAAAAACAACTTGGTGCATACAAAATGCTAGCATGCCATAGTAACATCCAATAATAAAGCATAAATCATATTAGATGGCTAACACAATTCAACATAAACATATACAGTTGTAAAATGTCTAATACAATTCAACATAAATAGGCATTTACAATTGTAAAACACTTACTGGAGAGACACTGAGCCTTCATGGGGCCTGTAGCAGAGTGGAGTGTAGTTTTACAAATGGTGCCTGCCACAGGTAATATATATTAACTTTGGGATTGTCTTAAGGTAATAAACAGGGAAGGGGGAGGGGAGAACAAGGGTGTGAGCAGGCAATTCTTTGTACTGCTGCTAATGAGCCAAGCAAAGAAAAGTATGTGTTAAGAAACGATCACAACTGACCAAGGACTGCTCTGAAACTGTAAGTCATTTCTTAAATAAATAAATAAATAAATTGCCACACGCTTTTGCAATGGCAGAGTTGGATATGACGGTTTGGATATGAGACCATCAGTTGAGGACAGAATGAAAACTGACATCAGATTAGCAAAATATTACTATCAAATGCTAATAGAGTACGACTACTGTTAAGACTAAACTAAATTACACTGCTGAATTTATTTTTGGATATTAATACAAATATTTATTTTCAAGGAAATATAATAATTAAAAGCAAAAATACACAATAGATCTATAACCATCAATGCATTTATTATCATGGATAAGTTTAAGTTTGCACTGTTGGTTTCTAGTTACTCATATTATGTTACATGAGAGAGTACAGTTGTGTAGTCTTATCATAACAGTAGATGTGCTTCTCTTCTTGTCAAGCATAGCCCTCTGTCCAGCCAGTATACAAAAGCAATTAATTCTTACTAGTACTGTATATCAGACATATGCTCCCCACTTCAGTCTGGGGCATAAAGGTGACACACAGATGCTCCATCCTCAGAACTGATCCCAGGAAAAGAAAGAACACATACAGCCCGGGAAAAAGGAGATGCTTAGGAAGAAGGTCAAAGACCCCTTGGTCAGTCATTTGTTCCCAACAGAAAAAAGGGGAGTGGAAGGAGGGACTCAATACTGCAACAATGAAGCAAAGGGCATCTACAGTTATAAGATTTTACACAAGTGCACTTTGTCCTTCCACACCACTGTTGCAGTATTCACAACAGATGGGAGAGGACAAAAGTTACTACGAGGAATGGGAGGAGGAAGACAAGGAAAAAACTCCACAAACCCATGAAATAGCCTTGGCAAAACCTGCCCTAGCTCTAGAAATGACATCCAGCTTGTAATGTTTACTGAAAGTGTGCAGCTTCATGGATACAAATGGTGTCCAAACCCTTGAAGAAAGCCCTACAGGAGGCCACTGCCCTGGTAGAATGGGCCTGAACAGAGGAAGAAAGCTACTTGCCATGAAAGGAATAAGGAAATGGCTTTCGAAATCCAGGAGAAGATGGTTTACTTAGAAACAACCAAACCCAATGTCCTGACATGAAAAGAAATAAAAAAGTTGCCAAGATTTACATATAACCTTTGTCTTGATACCTGAGCTGTCTATGAAGATACAAGGTGCGTAGAACCTTCTCACTAGCAGGTTGCAGAGAAGGAAAAAATGAAGGAAGTGAGATGGACTGATTAAGGGACAGCTCACTAATCACCTTGGACCAAAAAATGGATTAGTGGCAGACACACCCTGTCCCTATGAAAAATCAACAAAGGAAAAGCTACCATCAAGAAATCAAGTTCAGAAACTTTCTGGCCGTAAGGGCAACCAATAAAACAGTCTTCCGGATGCAGTGTTGCAAAGAAATGGCAACAGGCTCAAAGTCAGCCTGAGTCAATTTTTCAAGGACAAAATTAAGGTCCCAAGTGGGAGGGATAGGCTTTCTAGGAGGCCTGATGTGGAAGATGCCTTTCAGGAATTGTTTAACCTCAAAATGAGAGGCCAACAGTGGAGTCAAAGGCAGACAAGCACAGATTTCTGACAAATGAACTTTAAATTATAGTTGCATACTCACCATAACTCTGCATCTTGTATTGTCCATTTTCATCCTTCCTCAACTGATGGGTCTTAGATCTGACCCCTCAGATTTGTCCTCGGCCATTCGATAGACTTTAGGCTCCATAGCTCAAGCTCCTCTCCTTAGCCATAATCCCTTGACTACTGTGAATTACCTCAGATCGAGTTTGCCCTTTAATTATTAACCATGTCAAAAAGGCAACCCATAATACCCCTGAGTAAGTAATACAACAAGTAAAGGCATGGGGAAATAGAAAGAGAACAGAAAAAACGAGACTCTGGAACCACACAGCAAAGATTTTTCAGGAATATCTCTCAGGTCATACCAGGATCCTAGCAAACAGGCCATGGAGACAGCATTAATGACATGCTCTTTGGAGATGAAAGCTGGGGAGATGTAGAGGGAATGTTTGGATGGAACGTGGTGAAATGTTCACCAAACCTGTCAGCTAATAGGTTAGCTAATTTTGTAGGATCAGTGTGGCTGATGTCATTCACAGCTAGTTCAGCACACATCTGGGTCCTACCTTTTAGGGTATGGATATAGCTGAAGAATACCTTATGGTTATCCTTAGCTATGGCTGTTAATTTTTTTTCAAAGTTGCCCTTAGAGAATTTTACAAGTCTTGCTTATTTGTTTGTTCGTTCAAGCAGAGGAGGTTGCTGTTCTAGTGCTGGGACCTCTCTTTTTTTATTCTTAGACAGCAACTTCTTCCTCTTGTTGTATAACTTATTAATGCTAGATGTCCACCAGGGATGTTTGTTTTTTTCTTGAAGATCTTGTTTTGATCCTATCAGGTACAGCTGTGTCAATACATTTGTATAAGTGTTTGTACAGGGCATTTGTGTATACCACAGTATAGCTGTCAATATACACTCTGGAACAGAATCCCAATCCATGTTAGGCAGAGCCCCTCACTAACTCTATTCAAGAGAAGTCTTGACGAGTGGATGGGAGATCGTAGGTTTACCCCAGGGGTCATCTCTGTGTCACTACTAGACAGAGGCACAGCAAACTAAACGCTAAATGGACATAGTATTCTCATCCAAAGGGGTGGTGAAAGCCACACACACTCTGGCTAGGCTTATAAATGCCCTAGGGCAGATAGCCTAGTACGAACCTATGAACCTATATGTGGGAACAGGAGCTTGGAAATTATTTATGCCATTCCTTGTGGGGATAGAATTAGCTTTGGTGAAATTTTTTGGCCTCATTTCACCTAAGAGGGGTTTAGGTGTTAAAGCTACTTGAAATGTGACCGATTTTTGATCAGATTTAATCAGTGAGGCTCTCATACTTGTGGTGGTGCAACAGTCACCCATGTTAGTGAGGACCATGTCGAGAACATTTGAACCCCTTGTGGGGTTGCATACTATTTGTTCCAGGGCATTAGTGTTAAAGTCTAGGAACCTTTATGCAGGCATATTGGTACTCATGTAAGTTTCCCAGTCAATGGAGGGATAGTTAAAATTGCCCATGACTAGAGTGTTTGGTTGTAATTTGATTGACTCAAGTAGGTTCAAATAAACAGTATAGGTATCTTTGGTTCATTGAAGGGGGCCTATACCTAATGATGACTTGAAGGGGGTCTTACCCACAATTAGTTGAACTTGGAGTAACTTCATAGAGTTTTTCTGTCTAACCAGTCTAGAGGTGTATTTAGATACTCCTCCTCTTTTGGTTCTCACACATTCATATTGCGGTCTGGAAGGCATTGTAGCCTTGCAAGGCCAGGGTACTCTCTGCAGCCACAAACCAAGTTTCTGTGACTGCACAGATGTCAACATCCTCCAGGGAGAGGAGTGCTTCCAGAGAGTGCAGTTTCTGATTTAAACTCCTAGCATTTAGCAGCATAACCTTGAATTTATTTGCGAGTGATATTTTCACATCGGAAATTTTGTCCTAGAGACCTTGCCTAAAAAAGGCACTATAGGGGAGGTAAGTAAATACAAGCCTAGAGGGGACAGGTGAAAACCATTTCTGGCAAAGCTAAATGGTCCATCAACCATGTCGTCCCAGGCTGACAGAAACTGGATCCCCTTAGAATGACACTAGAAACTAAGTCAATTGTTGAAGTCGATCATTTTTTGTTTATATTTTATCATCCTAAGTGAGGGAAAGATGTTGCTCAAAGCTAGGAACATACCTGCCTGGGACACACTCATAGAGCTCAATTATGTCTCTCTTCATATAGTCCAGTGAGGTATGTCTCAAGTCATTCACATAAACATGAACTATGACGGAGTCATAACACTACTTTGTTGAGAGACTTGAGTGCATGTGTGATCTGACGGATCCTGGCATCTGACAGACAGCTAACCATAATCTTCTTGTCCAGCCTGGTGAGTGGGACATCTGTCTGCCTTACAATGGAGTCACCTATGACTAAAAATTTGGTTTAGATGTGTTCTACCTTAGGGACTTATTTGGTGAGACACTGGTGCTTGTGTTTTTATGTGTACTAAGTCCTGTAGGTGCTCTATTAGGTGTAGCATGTTTGTGTTTGGAAGGTCTCTGGTGTTTAGGTAGGTTTTCTGATGAGTATATCCATGTATGAAAGTTTGTGTGTTGAGTGTATGGTTTGCACAGGAGGTGTAGTATGCAAGATGACAACCTGTTCAGTGTTACTGTTCTGTGCATGAGACAGCAAAGATTCCAGACTCAGTGTAGATGCATCTCTCATAGAATTGTACTTTGGTGATTTAGGAGTAGAGGGTTGTCAGTGTACATTAGGCAGTTGCTACACTGCCTCAGGATGCCCATGTCAATCAGGCTGGTAGCAGAAATGGAGGGAAACTGACCATCCATAATGAAAGGTTAAATCCTGTTTTCACAGTGGGGAGAGAAATTGGAGAGGTGCGGTATAACTAGGTGCTCTAAATGGGGTCTATATTAATGGGGTGCTCTATAAAGGGTCTATACTAGTGGGGGGTCTCTAAATGGTATGAGACTATTGCAGATTTGGTGGTTTTGGGACTGTTTAAGGGGCAAAAGAGCAGCTAAGTGCAATTTAAGGACTTCTCGTCCAGATCGCGAGCAGCTACTAAGGGAAAATGTATCTACTGAAGTTGTTGTGTCTATACTTTTACCTATGGCACTCCCACAGTATCTGGAAAGAAAAGGGTAGATCCTATCAGCCCAGAACAGGACAGAAGTTTTTTTTTTTTTTTTTTTATGTAGACCAGGTGGAGACAGAAATTTAGGAAGGGGACCAACCAAATCCTTAGGCATCTGAATGTAATGATGTTTTCAACAGTGTTATTCAGGTGTTTGAGAACTTGTAGAGGTCTGGAATGAGCATTGTTTCAGATAAGTTAAGCAATAACTGTTTATTACTGACCCACTGAATAAGACTATGAAAATCAGCCTGAAGCTAGAGTTCAAGAAAGGAGAGAGAATGGACTGGAATAAGACCATGTCAGTTGCATAAAGAAGACTAGGCAGATGGGTCAGTCAAAAGGGAGTTTATTAATGTAGACAGAAAAGAGTAGTAGTACCAGAATGAACCACTGCAGGATGCCTTTCTGCAGAGGGACTGAGAAGCTGAAATGCAAAAGAGGCTGTTATGTAGTTTTTCAACCAGGGCAGTGTGTCATCGCTAATGGCTATTCAGCGAGATGGTCTAGGAGAATGGAATGATGAATAAGATCAAAGGGTCTGGTGAGGTTGATAAAAATGTCTTCACTATTTAGGTCTTTGCCAATTTCAAGAGGAAATGTTGCCAGTAAATGTCCAGATAGCTTTGGATGCACTATGACTAGAGCAACAGCCATGTTACTTTCGAGTGAGAAGGTGAAATTATTCAGCTTTACATTTCCATAAGCAAATATATATCAGACACATACCCTCTCCACCATTTCTGTGATGATCAAAATTTAAATTTCACCACAACACTTCAAACTTCCCAACACTTATTATACCTCAACTCTTCCCATTTTTTCCACAAAACCCATATACAGAAAATAAATTATCTTAACCTCATCGATTGCATTACTATATTCCTCATAAAGAAGCATTTCCATAGTAAAAGATGCTATACCACCTTTGCATGGTAACAGAGCACATGCTTCGAAAATATTTTTGTTCTAAAATAAGATGCAAAAACATGTTTTTTTTTTTTTTTAATTGCAAACCTGGCACATCCTCATTCCCTCTTCTTTACAGTTATAAACAGTTGTTCTTTTCACAGGTAACGTCTTTAGCTTTAAGTACCATAACAAAAATCTTGGCATTCCTTTTCCTTAGCAAACCTACCCTGCCTCTTCTTTATTTAATACTTAAGCGGATAATTCACCCCAATGATCAATTAACTAATAACGTTCCATCTTAGTATTATACCATTGTTTTACACAAACTAGAATCGCACTAATTTTCAAAATCTCCACCTGCTTCTGTGGCACACAGGGAAGAAGCCCTGACTGTTACATAAATGACTGAGATTCAATTAGCGGCCCCAGCACTGAAGAAGCCAGGCAGGGATGGCGATAACTGAAGTGGTGTGGCCCACATATCTCTCTCTTTGTGAGGGTAGAGGGATGGTGCATCCTCATAGAGGCATGGGGAGGTTAGATTTCATTGGTTGAGATTAGGGAACCTACCTCCCACTTCAGGTTGTTGAGTGGGTTTGCTTGCTGGTGTGTGCCCCTGCAGAAGTGAGGGGAATGTCTAGGACTGCCCTTCCCACCTTTTATAGTGCACCCAAGCATGCAAAGCAGGTAGAGTATAAAAATACACAAGCCATGTTTGGCTCTATGATGGTCCCCCTCAGCTGACCTTTGTCTTGGTGATAAGGAATAAATAGGCTGATCAATGGTAGGCAGCAAGGGAAAAAATTGATAAAAAATAAATAAAATCAAACTCCAGCCTTTAAACTTGCTTTCATACTCCATCAAGTTCTTACTCAAATCCATCTTTTTTCTTTCAAAATTTCTTTCATTTTCATACTGACATTGCAGAAATTTTCTCAGTCTTCTGGTTAGGATGGCTAACTTTTTAGCCATTTCTTTTCAAAAAAAGAAGTTATGTATTCACCATAATGTTCCATGCTTGCTGTCCTTGTTCTCGCCTTCCTTCTTGCTGTTTCGGTTCGGAGCCGATCCTCGGCTCTGACTCGGCTGTATACTATAGCTTGAGAGCTTTTACTAGCTCGAGGCTAGCCCCTATCCCAGCATGCCTAGCAGTAGTTACTCAGATCTCATTTGTGATAACCCCAGACTAGACCATATAAATAGACAAGAGATATAGTCTACATATCCGATGACACCTACAAATAAAGGTGTGACCCCTCCACAATAGTAATAGTAGTAGACTGAGACTAACCATAAGGTATGGTATAAAGGAAACCCAGCCAGTATAACCAATAGTAGAATGGATTCCTCTCGATCCTCCAGGAAGGGGAAGGAGGGTGGGATGCAAGAAGGAAGGTGAGATCAAGGACAACAAACATGGAACGTTATGGTGAGTACATAACTTCTTTATGTTATGTTGTCCATATCTCGCCTTCATTCTTACTGTTTGGGACAGCGTCCCCAGCACCTAATTCTTGGGGGTCTCACTGGAAAAAAAACTCTTCAGGTCAGTGGAACCAAATGATGCCCTGTTCCGGGAGGCCACATCTTTTTGTAATGAGTGATAAAGGTATGAGGATTAGCCCATGCAGCTGCTACACAGATCGAATCCAAAGGCAATCTGGCTTGAAAGGCAATAGAGGTAGACAAGGCCCTTGTTGAATACCCTTTAATTTTCCCTGGAAATTTTTGTTTACATTTAGACATGTTTTACAGTGTCTGAAAGCCACTTTGATAAAGTCACCTTTGAGACCACACAACCTCTTTTATTGTCCGCAAATTATATGAACGATTAGTCAGATTTTCTAAAGTCCTTTGTCCTGTGTAAATAGAAATGTAACTGTCTATGAATGTCCAATTGATGAAGCTTATACTCTGCCTTGTTGCTATGATTAGGGAAAAACACAGGAAGCTTTATGGATTGATTCAAATTGTAGTCAGAACAAAACCTGGGTAAGAAGAAGGGATTGGTTCTGAGAGAAACCCGATCTTTATGGAAAATCAAGTATGGTGGACGAATAGATAAGGCCTGTAATTCTGAAACCCTTCTAGCTGAGGTAACTGCAACTAAGAAAAGGGTCTTCCCAAGTCAGAAATTTGAGGGGACAAGAAGCAGATGGTTCAAAGGGAGGAAGAATCAGAGCATTAAGACTAAATTTAGATTACGGGAGGGGGGTTCTCTTATTGGAGGTGTTAATAGGGTAGTACCTCTTAGGAATGCCTTGCATAACTTATGGGACATGATATTGGAACCCATTTATCCCATATGGGAATTAGAAATGGCAGCTAAGTGAGCTGCAGCTTCTCTTTTGTCAAAGGTTTCAGCTAGGAATTCAAGAATCTTTGAAATGGGGAGCATTAAAGGGATCAACCTGATTTGCGCCTGTCCAGCAAAAAACCTCTTCCATTTACTAGCATAAAGTCTCCTAGTAGTGGGCTTATGGGAGGAAATCAAAATGCGTTTAACTGCTGGAGAAACATCGGGAAGCTTGGCTAAGACTGGAAGTGGAGAAACCAAGCTGTAAGCTTGAGAGTTTGAATGGAAGGATGGAGAGTCCCTGACTGATGCCTCAAAAGATCTGGCACTGGGTCCAGGATCCAAGGCTCCCCCTTGCAGGTGAGGCTAAAGGAATGGAAACCATATCTGATGAGGCCAGTAAGGGGCAATGAGGATTAACCTGCAACCCAATGACTGTGCTTTCTGAAGAACCTTGGGGATCGAGGGAAAAGGTGGAAAGGCATAAAGCAGTCCCGGGGGCCAATCGTGAACAAGTGCGTTCCTGGGCGACTGTCCCGGTGATGGGACTAGGGCAAAGTAGCTGCTGCATTGGTTGTTGAGGGGGGTGGCAAACAGATCGCAGCATGGCTGTCCCCAGTTGTGAAAAATTAAGTCTGCAACTTCCTGCTTCAGGGACCACTCATGGAACATCAGAATAGCCCAGCTGAGCTTGTCCGCTATCACGTTGGATTTCCCGCGATGTGCCTTGCAACCAGAAAGCATTGGGAAGACATCGTCCATTGCCAAATTCGTACAGCCTCTCGACACAAGGGGTAAGAACTGGTTCCACCCTGTTTGTTTAGGTATCATACTACTGACATATTGTCCGTCTAAATTGCTATAATCCCTGTAGGTAGAGTCCTGAAGTGCTTGCAATGCCAGAAGCACCGCTCTCATCTCCAGGACACTGATGTGCAAGTGGTACTCGTGTTCCTGCCAAGTCCTTTGAACAGTCTGTCCCAAATAATGCCCCCCCCCACCCTATCTGGAAAGTGTCCGTGGTCACTGTGGCTACAAGTTGGGGGGGGGGGTAGAAACGGCCTGCCTATTGTCACCATAGGGGAGTGAAGCCACCACTGCAGATCCCTTTTGCAGGATTCTGTGATCAGAATCTGATGTGACATGGGTAAATCCTGGAATGACCACTGTGCAAAAAGAAGCCATTGTAGAATTCTCATGTGAAGTGAGCCATAGGGACCAGAGTGATTGCCACCGCCATAGAACCCAAGACCTTGAGGACAAATCTTGCCTGAATCCTCTTTTGTGTGAACAGCATGACAACCTGGTGACGGATTGTTAATACTCTTTCTTGAGGCAGCTTTGTTATCATGGCCCTTGTGTCTAAATCTGCCCCTATAAAGGTAATATATTGACAAGGCAACAAGGCAGATTTTTCGTAGTGTATGGTGATCCCAAGTTGAGAACAAGAGCGGATTGTGTATTCCCTGGCCCTGATTAGTTGATGCTCGGTGGTGGCAGTAAGGAGCCAGACGTCTAGATATGGAATCACCCGGAATCCTTCATGCCTCCGGTGAGCTGCAACTACTGCCATCCATTTGGTGAACACCCTGGGGGCTGTGGTGAAACCAAAGGGCAAAGCTCTGAACTGATAGTGACTGGTTCCCAGCCGGAAGCGTAGATATCTCCTTGACCGTCTGTCCATTATTATGTGGTAATATGCATCCTGGAGATCGATACAGCACATCCAATTGTCGTTTCCCAGAAAGGGAAGAATGGACTGCACTGTTACCATCTGGAACTTTGTTTTCTTGACTGACTTGTTCAGCCTGCTGAGATCAAAAATGGGTCTCCAGTCTCCTGTTTTCTTTGGAACTAAAAAGAAGCTTGACTAAGTTCCAGATCCAATTTGGTCTGCGTGGACTTCCTGGATGACTTTTTTTCTTAGCAACCTTTGAACCTCTAGGTTTGCTTGATCCCAAAGACTGAGTGGAACATCTGGGATAGAGTATTGTCCTTTTGACAGGGCAAGTAAGGAGAAGGAGATATTGTAACCTCCGGATATTATGGATAGTACCCATACATCTTCTGTGATTGTCTGCCAGGCTTTTGGGTACAAGGATAATCATCCCTCGACTGTCTCCAGAGTTGGACAGTCGGGCCTCCCTTCAGGAGCACTGGAAGGGCGTACCAGAGAAGGTATCTCTGTCGCCCTGATTCTGCAGACCCCCCCCCTTGCCATGAGATTGGCTTCTTCTGTTGTTATTCCTCCCTGCTCCCGGGGGAAAATTTGCCACGTGTGTCAGGCAAAGCTCCCTGGGATTTCTGGAACCAGATTTTCCTGCTCTTCTGGCCTTTAGGATAGGGCCTAGATGGAGCAGAAAAACATACTCCCACGGCAGAGAGAGTTTTGCCATCCTGTTCACACCTGGTAAGAGTCTCTTTTACCTGAGGCCCAAACAGGGACGAGCCATCAAAGGGGGCAATGGTAAAGGAAGACTTGAAGGGCTCCGCAAAATGACAAAGGCACATCCAGGAGTATCTGCGTAAGGCTACCCCTGTGCCTGCCACCCTGCTTGCCCCATCGGCTGCATAAGAAATGAGCTGCATGGAGGAGTTAACCACTAAAGTCAAGGTCGCAAGCTGAGAAGCCGCCTTGTCCAAGGCTCCCGCAGTTGTTGGATCCTGTAAGGTATCTCCTAACACATTGAGAAGATCTCTTTGAAGCCTTGTAAAGTGGGACAAATAGTTCAGCAACCTTAGTGTAAAGGTCACTGAAGAAAACATACGCTTCCCGTATCTGTCCATTGTATGAGACTCTATTTGGTGGATGGAGAGATGAAGAAGTTTCCGCTAATTCCTTCTTGGTGGCTGTTGCCACCCCCATAGGATCAGCGGGAACACCTTTAGATAGGAACAGCCTGTCTTCAGGGACTGTAATGAATTTATTGGGCCTCCGCGGAACTGGTTCCATGGTGTCTGGAGAGCTCCAAGCCTTATGACTCACTACGTCCAATAGTCGGTCGATTGGAGGAGATACCCAAGAGGTGGAGGCTCAGGAACCAAATGCATCCAGGTACACTAACACGTCTTCGGAAGGGGCAGGGGACTTCCAGTCACCCCCTCTGTCTAAGGATTTCTAAGATGTCTGAAAGAGAGACATCTTCAGAGGGGGAACGTGGGGACCCTTCTGAGTCATCCAAGTCTGTGTTTGATGTCAAGGACTCAGGGGAATCCACATGCTTCCTCTTGCAAGTCTTCTTCCGAGGGGCCTCCTTTGAGGGATGCTCAGGGAAGGTTTCAGACGAGTTGGGATCGCCCAATGGGATGTCCTGGATCATGGGTTCTGTACACTTGGGGTGGAGGAGAGGTTCCGAGACGGACACCAGCACTGAAGGCAAAGGAGCTAATGGAACAGAGCGTGGAGCTGTCTCAGCAGACAACACACTCCTCATCACCTTGAAGGCATCATGGTCCCAACCCGAAAGAATCTCCGGCTCCAAAGAAGACTGAGGGTGATGGCTCCGAGGCCAATGTAGGAGCAGAGCTGACCTGCGACGAAGCTCTGAGAGGGAGAGTAGGGTCGGACAAGGGTCCAATGCCATTTCCCTCACTCGGAGCGTCGACTCCCAGATCCCTTGACAGAAAGAGGTATTGAGGAGATCGGAGCAGTAGTAGTCGGAACCGAAAGACCAAAGGAGGTTACTGGAACCGATGGCTCCACCACTACGACTTCCATACACTCCGGCTCCGAAGTCGGAGGAGGAATCGAGAAAGGTGTTGTTTGGGCTGGGCTGTCAGCACCATTTCCATCTGGGATGAGCCCAAAAGTATTTTGGCTAATGCTGGTGTCCTAAGAAGCCTCTTTACCACCCTCTCCACATCATCACCTGAGAGTCACCTGGATGACCGAGAGGAATGGGTTGAAGACCGGTGACTGCCTGCCACAGATTGTAATAATGGAGATTGTGGAGCAGACTGCACCAGTTCCAATGCAGGAGACCTGGAATGCTTATGGGACCCTTACTGGTTCTGAAGACACAGATGGAGCCATAGGTGAAGATGTCTTGTTGGAGCCGAAAGTCGGGTCTGACTTAGCTTGTGGTTTGCCCTTGTCCTTAGACGGGTCCGAACTCGGAGCCGAAGAGGATGAAGGCTTGACTTTGTCTGATTTTTTAGCTGGCTGTATCAAAGGGGCTCTTCAGTAAACCTCTCAAGATCAACTTGTTTCTTCTCTACTGCAGAACCTGTGAACTAAAGGCATGGCAGATATAGCACAAGTCCTGCAGGTGAACAGGTCCTAAACAATATACACAACTCGTGTGCCAGTCAGTAAGGGGCATCTTTTGGCAGCACGAGTCTTACTTTTTGAAATCCGTAGGTTTCGAATCCTTGGCAGTATCCTTGGACATAATAGAGAACAGCACTATGTCTAAGGCTATAGACTACAAATAAGAAAACTATGCAATAACACTATTAAGCACTATGTAAGCCAGACAAAGAGAAGCAACTAGACAATTAACAGACAAAAATATCCTTTTTTTTTTTTTTTTTTTTAAACAGACAGGGAAAAACAGAGAAGGGGGAGCCTCTAAGTTAACCGGTGAACTCCCCACCTAAGGAGAGCCTCTAACTTAAACGTCAACTCCTTAAAGTTACAGGAAAGGCAAGAAAGGGAAGAACAACCCGTATATGGTTTGAAAGAGGGGAAAGGCCAGAGAGAAAAAAATGGTTAAAACTACACAAAAGCAAGTTACTCAGATAGGATAGGGATATATAGAAATACGAAGGACAACTACCGTTAACAATTTAGATAAGCTAAACTAGGAATTTTTGATCAAAAATACAATAAGAGAAAAGCACTTAGCCTGAGCCAGTATCCGCAATCTCAATGCTGCAAGCAGCAAATGAGATCTGGGTAACTACAGCTAGGCATGCTGGGATAGGGGCTAGTCTCAAGCAAGTAAAAGCTCTTGAGCTATAGTATACAGCTGAGTCTGAACCCAAACAGCAAGAACGAAGGCGAGATATGGACAACATAACATCAAGAAATTAACTAGCAACGCTGGTTTTGAAAGAGAAGCGAAATCTGTTTAATGCTGGTTCTGAATGAGAAGAGAAATCTATTAATTCGCAAATGCCCCACAACGATTATAAATATTCAAAAAATGTCTGTCTTTACCCACTGTGCGGCCATTAGTGTGGGCCATGCAGAAGGAATATTTAGATTCTATGTTGACTTCTGCACTGCAACAGAAGCCTAATATTACAGGAAGGCTTAGATAAAAAGTTTGAATTCCTCATAGATGAAATCCGAAAAATGAATAACATGCTGTCAGAATATACTGCAAGGTCGGACGCAAGACAGAAAGACATTGAAGTGATAGTTACTTCCCATTCTGATCACACACAACTACAAAAATCCAAGGAGGGAACCAGGAAAAAATAGGAATTTGCTGAAGACAGTCTGAAATACAGTTAGGCTAAAATAGTACACATGGAAGCCTGAAACAAGTGCACAAGTATGAGACTTGTAGGTATTCCAAAGCAAGAAGAAGTTGGAGTCTGTTTTGCTTTCATGATGCAGAAACTAGAAGAGTGGACTTACTGGCTTCCCTGTGGAAGAGCTGAAAATCGAGAGTCCACTTTCCACATCATCTTGCAGCTAGAATACTTTGTCCAGTTCTGGTGTGTTTTCTTTCCTATTGACTAAAGGCTAAGGTGTCTTCTCTATTATTTATATCTGGAAAGATGTTGAAAATAAATTAATCACTGCAGAGAACAACTATGCACAAAAAATAGGCAAAGAGGGCAGCCCGATCTGGAGGGACAGGTAGAACAAATGGAGATTCAGTCTTCTTTACCCTGCACAGGTCAAAGTCTTTTTACTGGATAGGTCTACAACTTGTCATTCTGTTAAAAGATGCCTTTGCCAAATTGAAGGATTTGTGGCAGTACATGTAGACTTTCTGCTGGAACATTATTAGCAAGAGATGGTCAATTTACCACAGGAGTCAAAAGATAAAGCCTTTGGAGTAAACCTCTCAACTGTCCAGATTTCTGCCTCATATTTTTAGTCAATTTTTCAAAAAAATTGTGTTTTTCTGGCAAACTAGTGGCAAATCATTAAAGACTGAAATTAGAAAATAATGACAGATGGGTTTCAGACTTCATGCCCTTCAGAAACTTCACATCAATGCAAAACCTGTTATTCTATCAACTTTCTAAGACCAATATTTAAAAATTGTCCCTATTTTTAGGCCTCTGTCCCACTTTTATTTATGACTTTGTTTGGATTTCTTGCTCAAGAAGCGGAGGGGTATCTTTGGAGCCATTCCTGCTACTCAAAAAGGAATGCTAGACAGGCATAGGGCAGCTTTCATAGTGAACTATTTATGTGATACACCCCTTACTTACAGAAAAATAACCTGAGTTATGTTACAGCAGTTTGGCTGACATACTGCTAAGAAATGCTGGCTCACTCAGTTACTGGAAAGTTCATTTTCAACTGATTCTATATTTTTTCAGCCTAACTGCAGCGATCTGATTTCTGAATCACTAGAAAAAATACTGTCTGCATTGTTTGTCAGCTCACATAACATTTTCTTTCTTTTCTAGTAACCTGGCAGTAGGCAATTATTTTAAACTTAAGACACTTCTGATGTCTCTAGGCATGTGGAGTTTCTCGTAAAGTTCAGGAATCAAATTGTTTTTATCTTTTAAAGACAAACCTGTATTTTACTGCAGCACATAGAAGATTTGTGCAAAAGTTTAATCATTTATTTATTTTTATTTATTTATCCTTTGTTGACCAGGTTAATCCCGCTAAGGTGATGGTCTTTTTTCAGGGAACAGTTAAGGTGATATTTACACTACTACTATGGGAAATTTTGGCCAGGGCAGTGGGGATCTTGCCTTACTCTTTTCTATTAGCTTAATGAAACCCCAAGTTTAATGACTATTCTGAAGGACAACACACCCAGGAGTGCAGCACCTCCCTGATGCTGCAATGCAGTGTCAGCAATCCAGCTATCTGGTGAGGGAACAGAACTCTCAGTCTTCTGCACCAAAGGCAAGTGTGCTATCTGTTGCGCCACTGACAGTGATCTCATCTGATGTGGCTGTAGTTGAAAGTATTTAAACCTCGTCTGCAACATCAACAGAATGGTTTGGAGAGACAGGTATATCTCAAAGAGGATACTGCTGTTCTGGAAAATACTGCCAATCCCCATAAAACAAAGTTTATCCTTGAAAAACAAAGAAAATAGTGATGTCTTCTTAGGTTACCACACTTTAATAAAACAATAAAATCACCTCCAGTTAGCGGTTTCATCTCAACTCTACAGAGACTTCTTCAGACTGAGGTTAACTTCTACAAAATTCCTTTTTAAGGCTTCAATTGTCACATGGTTTAAACTCATCACATGATACATTCACTTCAAAATGTCACTTCCACTTACTTCCAACTTCCAAAAAGCTAACTTTGTGAAAATACTATAAAAAAGTTAAAAAAAAATTAAAAATACACTCAGGAAATACTTTATACATTTCCTAAAATACTGAATACCTTTGAAAACATTTAAGAAACACACTTTCACCAACATACTAATGTTTGAGCCTCTTTCTTTTCAAATACATAACAAATTCCTCCCTATCATTTAAACCTGGTGGGAAGCAGGAATCAAGTTTAATCTGCCATAAGAATTCTAGCCAACCCAGCTCTTCTTCTATATTTATAACAGTAGTGTCACTAGGAAGGGCCTCTACCATCAAGAATTTATACACTCTTTTACAATTTTTTAACTTATGTTTGCTTAAAGCATTCTTTTCATCCCCTCTCTGTATGGCATACTTGTGCTCATAAATCCTTTTATATATCTCTCTAGTTTGTTCTGCTGATATAAAAGGATTTACAATCCAGGCAGGTTATTAAATATACAACATTTTTTGATTTACAATTAAAAACACCTGGAACTCTAACCACATTCTTACCCACCTTTATTTCTGAGGAATATGTGTATAAAAAGTTGCACATATTACAATTAAAGCATCTTATCATCCCTCTCTTATTTGCTACTTTTTTGGTTTATTTAATTTAGCTTGAAAGACGTTCTTATAACGTTTAGCCCTGTTCTGCACAAACTTTGGTTGTTCACCTATTTTAATTATTTCACTATTTGTTTTAAGCACTCCCCAATTACAATTTATCACCCTTTTTATTGCTCCTGAATCTACACTAATTTGTATGGTCATTGCTGTTCTATACTTATATTGTGTCATACAAGATTCATTTCTTGTTTTACTTTTTTCTCTCATCTCTGTTTGTTCATGTAATATTTGCATTACTTCTTTTTCTGGATATCCTCTAACTTCCATCTTAGAACATAAATTGCCACATTTATAACATCTTCATCTTTATATGTTAAGCTACTTATTCTACTTAACTGTCCCTTTATTATATTAATTTTGGTTTTCTTGGAGTGCAAACTTGAATAGTGTAAATAACTATTATTCTGAACTTCTTTCTTATAGATTTTAGATACCAAACTTTCTTTCTTTCTCTTTATATACTGTAACAGCTAGATAATTAATTTCTTTATTATAATTGTGCGTAAAATCTAAATATGTACACACATTATTCATACACTTAATGAACTCTTCTAGTTTGTCCAATGTTCCTCTCCACACCATAAAAACATCATCAATAAATGCACAATCTTAACAATGTACTGTTTATACTCACTTTCTAATACATTTGCTGTTTCCCAGCCATTCATAAACTTATTTGCATAGCTGGGTGCTAGGGCTACACCCATCGCAACCCCATTCGTTTGTACATAGATTTCTTCATAAAAAGACAAGTAGTTGTAATTCAGTACTATATCTATCATTTCCATTATTAAAGCTACTGTATCTGCTGAGTATTTCTTTGATTTCAATAATTCAGTTCTCACAGTTTCCATCCCTTCTTCGTTGGGGATGACTGTGTAGAGAGATGTTATATCCAATGTTACTAGAAAGTCCTCTTCGTCTACTTTTTCTTTTAATTTATTTAGGAAGTCAAAACTCTCTCTTATATAAGTTTCACTTACAGGCACTACTTTTTTCAAATGCTTATCTACATATACTGACAGGGCGTCGGTTTTGCTATCTGCACTGGCTACTATGGGTCTTAAAGGAGGGTTGTTAAGGTTTTTATGAGTTTTTAGGTATTCCTAATATTTTACTTATTTTGGGGTTAGTTGTCAATAAACTCTTCCTAACTCTCTCATCTATCCTACCAGCTAAGAATCATTCTTCAATACATGCATCTATTAATGCATACCCTTTTTTTACTTCTCTCATATCCATTTTCTTATAATATTTAACATATGTTAGTAATTCCTTCATTTTACTTTCATAGTCTGCCCTGTTCAATGCTACCAAGGACCTACCTTTATCTGCTTTTAACAGCAGTAAATCAGTTTTATCTAAAATTCTTAAAGCATTCTTTTTCTTTCACAGACGTATTAAAATAATTATATTCAGCCTTCTTTTCCAATACTTCAATTATCTGTGCTTCATTTGTTTGTTTGCGTCTTTCGGCTTTTCCCGGTTAGGGGTCGCCACAGCGGAACTCCGGTCCACTAATGATTGGCAGTAGATTTTTACATACTGGCTTGCCGGGCCTAACGCACAACCTTCAACGAAGATCATCTGTGCTTCATATATGCTCAAAAATATTTCCAACTCCTTCCTTACATAAAGGAGGGTTGTAACAGCTTGGTTTGTAAATTAACACATCACTTATTTCATAATTTTTCAACATCACATCAAAATTTAACAATCTGACAGTCTCTCAGGCCATTTATTGTCTCTGCTTTATTTGCTCATTGAGCTGGTGCAAAGTTCCATCCTTTGCTGAGAGCTAAACATTCTTGACTTGAAAAAACATAAGTAGATAAATTAATCATTTTAAAATGTACTGCACCTATGTTTTCCATGACTAATTTTTCTATCCCTAATACTACTTCTGATTTCCTTTCCTCACAAGGCCATTTTTTGGCTGCCAGTTATTTTTAGATTTATTATGTCCACTCTCTGCTGTTACCTGGGCCCAGGTTCTTTGTCCTTCATTAACTCTTTGATAGACATCCACAGCTTGTTGGCTCTTTACTGAAGGCATACTTTGCTTTTCTGGCCCCCCGCCTGTTCACCATCTTCCGATATCGCTCTCAATTGGGGACTTGCCATTGCATTGTTACTGTTCTCATATTCTGATGGTTTTTTGTTGCTCCCGACTTGTTCTTTTTCCTTGCTCCATATTCTGTTGGCCTTATTTCATTGGTTTCTTCACTGTTTAAGCATTCCGACCTCCTTATGGTGTTGGTTTCCACTTCCTGTTGATGCCTCTCACTCGTAGCTTCATTCACTTGCACGCAGTTGCGTAAATGTAGTCCACAGGCTGCTGCTACACCCCCTGTATAATCCGTTCTGTCTCATTCATATTTTTTTTAAGTTTTCTGCTGCTTAACTGTTCATTAAGCTTGATCATGTTATCTTGCATAATACTTATTTTACTGTTGAAATTTTCTATTGTGGTAATTTATTTTAACATATTGTAGTAGTTTTGCACGTTCTCTGATAACTCTGATGCTAGTTTTCTATTGTGATTCAGTAACAGTTCCACATTCTGCAGTCCAGCATTCTGATTAACCACCAACCATTTATCCACCAATTTTTTCAGTAGATTTTCTCCAGCTGGTAATTTTTTGATTCTCAAGTGAATGTATCATGTGATGAGTTTAAACCATGTGACAACTGAAGCCTTGAAAAGGGAATTTTGTAGAAGTTAACCTCAGTCTGAAGAAGTCTCTGTAGAGTTGAGACGAAAGCTCTAACTGGAGGTGATTTTATTGTTTCATTAAAGAGCGGTAACCTAAGAAGACACTGCTATTTTCTTTATTTGTTTTTCAAGTTTATTGGTGAAATGCTGCTTTTGGTGGATATTGTATTTTAGTTGCAGCTGTGTCTTGATGGAAAACCATGCAATTCCTGGGACAAGTTTTGTCTCATTACCAGCAGTGTGTATTTTGAATGATACACCTATGGGTTCACTTATCACCAACAACGAAGCAAGTGGTAATGCCTTGGCTAATAGTGGAAGAAGGAGTAGTTTCATATCAAGTGAGGAAGTCTTGAAAGGATGTTTAGCCCCCCCCCCCTCTACAAATCCTTTTATTGTGGCAAATGGACAACAGATGCAGCATAAAACAAATCATAGTGAATTGTTTGGTGAGTTGGAAAAAGACTTGACCAAACTAAAGAGATTGCAGTGGGACAATTAGTTTTTTTGAAACCTGTCTAAAAGTTCAAAGAGTGCTGAAAGGCTTGAGAATCAACAAATTACCAGCTGGAGAAAATCTACTGAAAGAATTGGTGGATAAATGGCTGGTGGTTGATCAGAATGCTGGACTGCAGTATGTGGAACTGTTACTAAATCACAATAGAAAACTAGCATCATAGTTATCAGAGAATGTGCAAAACAACTACAATATGTTAAAAGAAATTACCACAATAGAAAATTTCAACAGGAAAATAAGTATTCTGCAAGATAACATGATCAAGCTTAATGAACAGTTAAGCAGCAGAAAACTTAAAAAATACGAACGAGACAGAACGGATTATACAGGGGGTGTGGCAGCAGCTTATGGACTACGTTTACGCAATTGCGTACAAGTGAATGAAGCTACGACAAAGAGGCATCAACAGGAAGTGAAAACCAATGCCGTAAGGAGGTCGGAACGCTTAAACAGTAAAGAAACCAACGAAATAAGGCCAACAGAATATGGAGCAAGGAAAAAGAACAAGTCGTGAGCAACAAAAAACCCATCAGAATATAATGGGAACTGTAACACTGCAACGGTAAGTCCCCAATTGAGAGAGATATCGGAAGATGGTGAACGGGGGTGGGGGGTATGGGGGCAGAAAAACAAAGTATGCCTTCAGTAAAGAGCCGACAAGCTGTGGATGTCTATCAAAGAGTTAATGAAGGACAAAGAACCTGGACCCAGGTAACAGCAGAGAGTGGACATAATAAATCTAAAAATAACTGGCAGCCAAAACCAGCTTTGTGAGGAAAGGAAATCAGTAGTAGTATTGGGGAAAGAAAAATCAGTCATGGAAAACATAGGTACAGTAAATTAAAAAAATATTAATTTATCTACTTATGTTTTTTCAAGTCAAGAATGTTTAGCTCTCAGCAAAGGATGGAACTTTGCACCAGCTCAACGAGCAAATAAAGCAGAGACAATCAATGGCCTGAGAGACTATGTCAGATTGTTAAATTTTGATGTGATGTTGAAAAATTATGAAAGAAGTGATGTTACTTTACAAACCAAGCTGTTACAACTCTCCTTTATTTAAGGAGTTGGAAATGTTTTTGAGCATATATGAAGCACAGATAATTGAAGTATTAGAAAAGAAGACTGAATATAATTATGTTAATATGTCTATGAAAGAAAAAGAATGCTTTAAGAATTTTAGATAAAACTGATTTACTGCTGTTAAAAGCAGATAAAGGTGGGTCCTTGGTAGCATTGAAAGGGCAGACTATGAAAGTAAAATGAAGGAATTACATACAGATGTTAAATATTATAAGAATATTGATATGAGAAGTAAAAAAAGGGGTATGCATTAATAGATGCATGTATTGAAGAATGGTTCCTAACTGGTAGGATAGATGAGAGAGTTAGGAAGAGTTTATTGACAACTAACCCCAAAATAAGTAAGATATCAGGAATACCTAAAACTAATAAAAACCTTAACAACCCTCCTTTAAGACCCATAGTAGCCAGTGCACGTAGCAAAACTGAGGGCCTGTCAGTATATGTAGATAAGCATTTGCAAAAAGTAGTCTCTGTAAGTGAAACTTATATAAGAGATAGTTTTGACTTCCTAAATAAATTAAAAGAAATAAAAGTAGAAGAAGAGGACTTTCTAGTAAAACTGGATATAAAATCTCTCTACACAGTCATCCCCAACGAAGAAGGGATAGAAATTGTGAGAATTGAATTATTGAAATCAAAGAAATACTCAGCAGATACAGTACCTTTAATAATGGAAATGACAGATATAGTACTGAATTACAACTTCTTGTCTTTTTATGAAGAAATCTATGTACAAACAAATGGGGTTACGATGGGTGTAGCCCTAGCACCCAGCTATGCAAATATGTTCATGAATGGCTGGGAAGCAGCAAATGTATTAGAAAGTGAGTAAACACAGTACATAGTTACGATTGTGCGTTTTATTGATGATGTTTTTATGGTGTGGAGAGGAACGTTGGACAAACTAGAAGAGTTCATTAAGTGTATGAATAATGTGTGTACATATTTAGATTTTACGCACAATTATAATAAGAAAGAAATTAATTATCTAGCTGTTACAGTATATAAAGAGAAAGAAAGTTTGGTATTTAAAATCTATAAGAAATAAGTTCAGAATAATAGTTATTTACACTATTCAAGTTTGCACCCCAAGAAAACTAAAATGAATATAATAAAGGGACAGTTAAGTAGAATAAGTAGCTTAACATAATGATGAAGATTTTCTAAATGAGACGAAAGATTTTTGTTCTAAGATGGAAGTTAGAGGATATCCAGAAAAAGAAGTAATGCAAATATTACATGAACAAATAGAGATGAGAGAAAAAAGTAAAACAAGAAATGAATCTTGTATGACACAATATAAGTATAGAACAGCAATGACCATACAAAATAGTGTAGATTCAGGAGCAATAAAAAGGGTGATAAATCATAATTGGGGAGTGCTTAAAACAAATAGTGAAGTAATTAAAATAGGTGAAAAACCAAAGTTTGTGCAGAAGAGGGCTAAAAGATATAAGAACTTCTTTCAAGCTAAATTAAATAAACCAACGGAAGTAGCAAATAAGAGAGGGATGATAAGATGCTTTAATTGTAATATGTATAACTTTCTATACACAGATTCCTCAGAAATAAAGGTGGGTAAGAATGTGGTTAGAGTTCCAGGTGTTTTTAACTGTAAATCGAAAAATATTAGGCAGCTATATAAAAGGATTTATGAGCACAAATATGCCATACAGAGAGAGGATGAAAAGAATACTTTAAGCAAACATTATAAGTTAATAAAATGTAAAAGAGAATATAAATTCCTGGTAGTAGAGGCCCAAGTATGTTAGTACCAAGTTAATAGGTTTTAGAGGGGTATTGGTAGTGTGCTTTTTTTAGGGCCTTCAATAAAACAAAAGGTTTTGTAAGATGTGTTATAAATATAGAAGAGCTGGGTTGGCTAGAATACTTATGGCAGGTCAAACATAATGCCTGCTTCCCACCAGGTTTAAATGATAGGGAGGAATTTGTTATGTATTTGAAAAGAAAGAGGCTCAAACATTAGTAATACTTTTTAAAAACATATAGTGTAGCAGTATGTTGGTGAAAGTGTGTTTCTTAAAACTTTTTAGAAACATAGTGTAGTAGTATGTTGGTGAAAGTGTGTTTCTTAAACGTTTTCAAATGTATTAAGTATTTTAGGAAATGTATAACGTATTTCCTGAGTGTATTTTTAAATGGTTTTTTTTTTTACTTTTTTGTAGTATTTTCACAAAGTTAGCTTTTTGGAAGTAAGAGGAAGTGACATTTTAAAGTGAATGTATCATGTGATGAGTTTAAACCATGTGACAATTGAAGCCTTAAAGGAATTCTGTAGAAGTTAACCTCAGTCTGAAGAAGTCTCTGTAGAGTTGAGATGAAAGTGCTAACTGGAGGTGATTTTATTGTTTTATTAAAGTGTGGTAACCTAATTAGGTGGATAAAGTTTATCATTGCCCATATTTAAGCACAACTTGGATTTATAGATGGGAAACAAAACATTTATCCCAGGGCTGCCCCCCATACTACTAATGGGCACAGGTAGCTCCTAAATACTTTATCCCATGCATGTGTCCCCTCAAATTATCTATGGACTTATGGTATGATCCCAGTTATTCTCATTATGGGAAATATATAATTATCTACCATGGGCTGGGTAAGGCCAATTTCTAATGAATGGGATACATTATAGTACAAATTGGTCAGACTTAAAATAGCCATCAAGGGCAGCTAGCCTAGTACTTACCTATGAACCTACAACACTCTTCAAATGTACAATACGCTACAGTAGTAAAATTCAATGCTAGAGGTTCCCACTCTAGCTCTAATATATACTGCACTGGAAAGCTTTTGATGGGAGTTTGCAAAGGAGGAATCTTACAAGCTTGTGTTGGGGGGGAACATACTCTCATGAATGACAACTACTGTAGTGGTGGATAGGTAACATTCTCAGGAATGGTATGAAAATATGCACGTTGCTCAGCATGACACTCATTTACAACTCTCAAAAGTTGGAGCTTGCCATTACCTCCATCAGTCCAAAAAGAAGGTTTATCTCTCTCTACCCTGGAAGCAAATTTCAATTCAATATGCACAGTTTACAGAGTTCTATCAATCTTTTGTCTGTTTTGTACAGAAACAAGATTTAGCAGTTTTGCTTATCTAGAAGAGACGTACCTCCGTGGACTACATGAAAAGAGACATTGAGGAGCTCTCTGATTATGTAGCCCAGGCAGGTATGACCCTGACCTTGAGCAGTATCCTACCTTCACCAAGAATGATGCCACAATACAGAGATAAGATGATCAGCTTTAACAATTGGCTTAAACTCTGGTGTCATTCAAAGGGGATCCAATGTCTGTCTGCCTGGGATGACATGCTGGACAAGCCACGCTGCTTCGCAAAGGACGGCTTGCACCTGTCACCCCTGGGATTCTGGATATTGGCAAAGGCTCTTGCCACCCCATAGTGCCTTTTAGGCAATGCTCAAATTCTAAACCTACCACCCTAGAACACAAAAAAGGAAAAAAACTAAGGGTAATGCTGCTCAATGCCAGAAGTCTAAATCTCAAAATGCACGCACTCGAGGCCCTTCTCAGTATGGAGAACATCGATGTCTGTGCAGTGACAGAAACCTGGTTCAAGGCTCCTGAGAGCACCCCAGCACTATCAGGTTTTACCTCTTATCATGCGTTCCGGCCCCAAAATCCGGACAATACCAAGAAAGGAGGGTATCCATATTCATCAAAGACACCCACACCTCAAGACTGGTGGCAACGCGATGCATCGGAGACCATCCAGGTGCAATTAACCATAGGCAAGACTGCTCTGCAAATTGTAGCATGTTACAGGCCACCCTCACAAACTCAGGAACCTCACATGGCCTTCCTGAAAACACTAGAGGGATAAATGTATCACCAAACACCATCATACTAGGTGACTTCAATTACCCTAATATAGACTGGGAACACTACTCAAGCCCAAACACCCTAGCCCAAAAGTTCCTGGAATTCATAAACTCAAATGCCATGGAACAACTAGTCACCATCCCCACAAGAGGAGAAAACATACTTGATCTCATCATCACGAACATGGGAGCACAATGTTCAACACCGGAAGTATACCCCTCACTGGTGAGATCAGATCACAAACTAATCTCGCTGGAGGTCCTCATCCCACCCCACCTGAAATAAAAAGACCACAGTAAAGAACTTCTCGAAAGCCGACTTCACACTTCTAAAGACTAGTGTGGTCTCCTTTAAGGCCCCTGAGCCGGGAAAACAGTACTCAAGCCGCTGAATCACTTACAAATGCCTTCTACCAGCACCTGCAGGACTGCATGGATAAGGCAATCCCAAGCAAAACAAAGACTCTTTGTACCAAAGGCAAGCGTCCACTCTGGTGGACCCCAGCCATAAACAAACTCTACAACAAAAGGAGGAAGCTACTACAAGATAGAGCAAAATCCTTAAAAGGTAAGACACCCTTGATCACTATAAGTAAAAACTAAGAGCTCTCATAAAATCATCCAAAGCAAATTTTGAGAGAAAAATAGCTAAAGACTCAAAAGACAATCATAAGGCCTTCTTTAGCTATGTTAGAAACCTGGGAGGAACCTCCCAGATATGCTCAGAACTAGTTCAAAATGATGTGAAGATTACTGATCCTACAGACATTGCCAACATACTGGCTGACAGGTTCAGTGCAAACTTCTGCCCTCCCCAAAGGAGAGATATCTATACCAAGCGATTGCAGCCCCCAAACATCTCCAACGCCCAAGTGAGAACTGCTCTCTCCAAAGCAAAAACACAGCATCCATGGGACCTGATGGTGTCCCCGGCTGTGTGCTCCACGAATTCAATGAGGAATTAAACCCACAGCTAGGACAGCTGTTTAATCATAGTCTTACCTCTGGATACGTACCCAGGGAGTGGCGCACTGCAACTGTGGTCCCACTTCACAAAGGCGGTGCCTCCACCGACCCTGGAAATTACCGGCCCATTAGCTTTACAAGCCTTATCTGCAAAGCCATGGAGAGGATCATAATGGACCTCATAAATAAAGACATAGGGAATTTGCAGACTTTGGATCCATCCCAGTTTGGCTTTGTCAAAGGCAGATCATGCCTTCTAAACTTGGTTGACTTTTTGAAACAGTCACCAAAGCCATTGATGAGGAAAGGCAGTCCATACAGCCTACCTCGATCTGGCGAAGGCCTTGATACAATACCCCACTCGGGTATCATTGAAAAACTCATCAGCTTAAATGTTAACCCATACATCACAAGATGGGTTGCAAACTGGCTGAGTGACAGAACCCACAGGGTCAGAGTTGCTGGCGCCATGTCAGACTCAAAGCCTGTCACAAGTGGTGTACCACAGGGCTCAGTCCTGGGCCCACTCTTGTTTGGCATCTACTTTTCAAGTACAAGCAAACACAGGAGGGTTATGGCTGACAAAGTTTGCAGATGACTGCAAACTGGGCCATAGTAGAAAACACATCTGACACAGATATCCTTCAGAAGGGTCTCACAGAAGCGGATAACTGGTGCCAGAGCCATGGCCTAAAGTTAAATGCCAAAAAATGCATAGTCATACCCTTCGGGAAAAACAAGGTTAACCCTAGCTACCAAATAGGTGGCAATCCACTGAGCATAGAAGAAGTTATCAGGGACCTGGGGACCCAGGTTGATAGTAGTCTGTCATTCGACACCCATGTAGCTAAAGTAGTTAGGAAGACCTTCTACATTGCCCACCTTATCATGAAGGGATTCTCATCTAGATCAAGGGAGGTCATAGTCTCCCTATACTCATCACTCATCAGACCAATGATTGAGTACAATGCCCCATTCGGAATGTATCTGACCCGACACTTGCAGCAGCTGGAGAGGCCACAAAGTTCCTCACCAAAAGGATAAAGGGTCTCAAACATCTGTCCTATGCTGCCCGACTGAAAGAACTCCAGCTCTATTCAGTCGCCACCGCTTGCTCAGAGGTGACCTTTGCCTAACATACAAGGCCATGTCAAACCCAGATTTGATGAATATGCTTCACCTCAAAAATCTAGATCCGTCAGAGCCACAAGGGCGGAGACTTAAACCTCGACACGGCTATTAATAGGACGCGCTGGAGGGATAGATTCATCACCCAAAGACTCCCTATGCTGTGGAATAAAATCCCGGTATATGTGAGGCAGAGCACCTCGCTGGCCTTGTTCAAGAGAAATCTTGACCAATGGATGGGAGATCGCAGATATACCCCAGGGATTACCTCAGTGTCACTGCTCAACAGAGGCACAGCAAAATAATGGGTATAGTTCCCCATACTAAAGGGGTGGCGTAAGCCACAAAACTATGGGCTAGGCTTGTAAATGCCCTCGGGCAGATAGCCTAGTATGAACCTATGAACCTATAAGAAGTGAAAACTACCTGTTTTACAGATTTTTTTAAATTCTTTACTGTACATATCTGCTGGCACTACAGCAAATATATAACAAGGTGTTTTCTGAAATGCAATTTCTAGTACCAAATACATGGATAGGTACTTATATTACCATAATCTTTTGCGAAATGCTTTAAACGTGAAAGAGGTGTTTGCATTTTTCAAGGTCACCTACAACCATACAGTTTTGTTAATAAAATGATGCTCTGAATTATGGAGGTTACAGGATTTCTAAGATGGCTGCACATCAAGTAACAGCTTAATTCTAGCTCTCTTAGTGTGAAAACAGAAACTCAGTAGAGAAAGCCAGTGGACTTATATTTCTGGATAAATTTAATAACTGGCTAGTAAGTGCACTGCCTGGATGGCAGGAAAAAAATATACAGGACCTGAAAGAAAATCAGCTACAAAAGGTGAGGAAAACACACTGAATGGAAAGAGTACTGCAGCTGTTCAGCAAAACACAGTGCATGCTCCAGACAGGGCTTCCAGTAACCTAGAGGAAAGTATAAGACACAGACCTGATTAAAATAAAACACTAACAGAGTATATCAAAATAACAAAAGTCTGGAATAAATGGTAGAAGCTTTAAACAGATATTCAGATGAGGTGAAAAACACTGCAAAAATCAGAGGTCAAAATGAACAAAATGTCAGAATATGAGACTGCTCAAGAAGAGCTGTTTCAAAAAATAATAGAATTAGAGGACAGAGCACGTAGGGAAAACCTGAGATTTTCTGCTGTACCAGAGAAGCTAGAAGGAACATATTGTATTAATTTTATGAAAGCAAAAAAAAACTTAAGCAACTGGACTGGTATTCCACAACAGGAATTGTTAATTGAAAGGGCACATTGTGTGCATGTTCTAAACCTGGCTATGAGATAGCAACTTAGATTTTAATACTAAAGATGCAGGAGGAGTTCATTCTGATAAAACTGTGGCAGAAGGACAAAGTACTAAAAGTGGGAGACAGCAGAGTGTTTGTGGAGAATGATTATTTACTGTACATCAGGCAGAAGAGGAGTAAATTTATTCCACTATTCAGGGAATGTCAGCAACCAGGCGTGACATTCAAACTGCTGTACCCAGCTATCTTCAAAATATTCTTTCCTGGACGGACAAAATCATTTTTGATGCAGTACATGCTAAGGAGGAAATACAAAAGTTTGTCCAACAAAAAGTGATCTATAAAATAGGAGGAGATTCTGCTTCTTGTTTCTCTGTTAATAAAGACCACAATGAGACTGTTCCAGTGTCTAAAGTTTCAATGGAAAATGCTTGAGAGAAGGAAACAAAAATCACAAGAGCTGACTAGAAGAATCAAGAGTACACTGGAAATGAAGCAGAGACAGGACTTGGGAGATGGAGGTAAACGGGAATAAAACCAGTAACTTGAAAACTAACAAATGTGGGATTACAAAGCAATAATTATGTTTTGAAAATATGACAGAACAAGGAAATATTGGACTTTTTGACTTTGTTAGACTTGTAGGGGCTGTAAAGCATAAGCCCTACTTCATGTCATAAATGTTCAGAAAAACACTTGGGAGAGGGGAAGAGGATGGAAAAAGTTAACTGCAAGCAAAACTTTGTTTTTCTTAATAGTAATATTTTTATAGTGCACAATTTTCTTTGCATGTTATAATTAAGTGTAACAAGAATTTAATATACTCAGGTGATCTTTTTATTTTTCCCTCCCTTCTTTCTTTGTTTTAAGAAATGTAGATACTGCAATGTATAACGAGAAAAAAAGTCTGGTCAAAAGAGCATGACAAAAGAAAAAGTGATGTACTTTTTCTCATTTTTGCATATGGGAATGAGTGGATTAAGCTTCTTATCTTGATCTAGTAACACGTTTTAAGAGAAAGCAAGTAAATGAAAAAGAACACTGTATATTATAAAGCTTTTTTTCCTAGCAAATAAATGTATGCCTAGTAACAACTTTGTATCTGGTCCTTATGTCTCTATGGAGACAATTAGATAAAGAGAAATGGCTAGGATGATGTTTTCTGAAAGCATTCAAGTTCTCCCATCTGGGAGAGGTATAAAGATAAGACATAACCAGACAACACATAGTAGAAGCAGATGCTATGCTATGCATCTTAGCATGGATAACAGTTCTTTTAGGTTAACCCATGTCTGTGAGTGTGGCTATCAGTTTGGGATATTTGTTCCTATTAGGAAGGTAAAACTTCAATATTTGAATTTGTACATAACTTTGTATGTTAGTACCAAGTTAATAGGTTTTAGGGGGTATTGGTGGTGTGCTTTTTTAGGGCCTTCAATAAAACAAAAGGTTTTGTAAGATGTGACATGCTCACATGGATACAACAAGAAATAACTGTATAAAAGATAAACCTGCTAGTGTATGCATGTAACACAAAAGCTAGAACTAGACACTTAAAATAGCTCTTACTTATAAAAGGGTGAATAATAGCTTTTTAACACAGTGATGCCTTCTGTAATGTCTTTAGATGTCAATGTTTTCAAAGATAAATACAAAAAAATAAAGAGTAGTGAACTATATTAATGGTCTCAAATATAAATACAAAAAGTAAAGAGCAATGAACTATATTATTTATTTTATTGCAGTTTGATAACCGGGGAACTCCACTGGGCCACGAAGAACCCGTTTTCAGTGGAGACCCGGGGAGAAAAGCTCCAATGACAGTTACAGACATACAATTATACACTATACAGTTGTACAGTTCTATATTCAGAGTAAATACAGCATAAAATAAGAATAACTGTGGTAATATAATCTTGGTACAGACAAGTGAAAGTACAGGTGAAATTGTTTTTTGATCCAAGATGCAGTAGGTGACTGAACAGTAGGTTACAATGAAGTGTAGTAATAGGTGAGTGAGTGTATGTGAAGTATGTGTAACAGAGGATGGAGAAGAGGGTGGCTAGATGGGGGACGTTATTTTGGAGAGTGGGAAAAAGTCCAAGTAGCTATGCTACAAGATACATACTTGGAAAGAAATGAACATGTGAATTTGGTAAAAAACGTTTTCAGGGTGGTTACTCAGAGGAATACCTGGGACAAAGGAAAAGAAGAATACTTGTATTAATTGCAAGAGGAGCTCCAATAGTGATAGAACATGATAAAAAAGATAATAGTAGATCAGTAGATTTGTAGAACTAAGGGGCTACTGGCAAGGGAGGAGGATTACACTGGCATGTATTTATACATTCTACCTAAAACTGTTATAATGGGGTTTAAGAAAGTCCTGGGAAAAATAATCAGTGTTTAAAAAGGAATAGCACTTGTAGGTGGGGACTAGAATTTGATTTGCAGCAGTGAAGATGTATCTGGGGGACTCAGAAGGGAAAATATAACAAACAAGGGTAGATTGTTGAAGAAATTTATGAAAATATTTGGCGTGGAAAATGTGAATTAAGTACTAGGAGCTTGGAGTGAATTTAATTATTATTCCCCAAGATAAAAAAAAAAAAACTGGGCTAGGCTAGACAGAATTTACATTTGACAGAAACGTGCATTTAATTGAAAGTCTGATATGCACCCAATAACTATTTCAGATCATGGACCAATAATGACTAAAAAAAAAACATAGGGTAATGAAATGATGACACTGGGGCTTTCCCACCCATCTTTTGAAAAGAGAGGAATTTAAGTAATGGGTAGTGGAAATTATTTAGGAGCAATTAGAGAAGATAGAAATTTATTCTGAAAATATACCTATGGAGTGGGATAAAATTAAAGTGAAGTTTAAAAATAGAGTGGGAAAAAAGGAAAGTAGATATGGTTAAGAAGTAACAAGCATCATTTAGAGGGACTGACAAATTTTAAAGTAATGCAGAACAGGGAATCTCACAGAACAAGAGGAGGGGCAACTGCAGAATGCTCAACAAAAAATAAAGGAGTACTTCGATAATATGCATGAGTTTGGAAAGATTCCTATTAAGCAACTGTGTTTTGATAATAATAGAGCACAAAAACTTTTAGCACAACTGTCAGGCAACAGAAAGTAGAAAGGGCTGTTGCCCAGCTTAGGGAGTATATAACAAGGAAGATAACAAGAAATCCTGTAGAGGTATTAGAAATATTTTGTAAATTCTATGAAAGTCTGTATAAAGCAGAGAAATAAGGAAAGCAAGAAAAGATACACATGGAAATGTTTATGGAGAATTAAATATACCAAGGTTAGAGGTAGATGAGGCTCGATTACTTAGTCAGGATAGATCAGATAAAAATGGTGATGTATAACCAATCCACAGGAGAGACCCTATGAATAGATGGCATTCTTAAGGAGGTTTGGAAGCTAGAAGGGAAAAATGGTAAAGATCTGGAAGGTTTTGTTTAATAGTATTTTAAGAGGAGGAGAAGCACCAACATCCTAGAAGAAAGCAGTGGTAGATGTAATACCTAAAGACCGATCAGATACACCTTCACTCAGGCCCATTTTAATACTAAACCATGATGATAAAGTATGTCTATAATGGCCAAAAGAATGGCAAAAGTGATGCCAAATTTGATATGGATCAATGTGGTTTTGTAAAGGAGAGGCAAACATTTCTAACATTAACAAAAAGTACAGTTGTGTACACTTACCATATATGTAGATGTCAAGTGTATTCACTGTTGCAGTCATTGCATTTGGGTTATTTGCTTGCAGGTAGCCCTCAGTCAGCCTGATTAACAAAGTCGTGGGTCCTGCGTCGGTTGCTGTCCCTTCTTCCATGTCGTCAGGTCGTCAGGGGTATAAAACATGCAGCGGACGCTATTACATCAGTTTTTCTTGCCCCAAATGTCAGGTGCCCCCCTAATGGGAAGCAATCAAATATAAAAGTATAAAGATATACCTCCAACAAAAAAGCAAATACACCAAAAAGGCTTTTAAGCGTAGTAAAGGAAAGTAGAGGTATAGCCAAAATAAGTTAGGGGGCTGGAGGGAGGGTAAAGTACAGTTTTGTACCTACCATAAATGTAGATGTCCGAGAGGAATGCATCTGCAGTCCTTACAAATGGGTTGTCCTGTCGTCAGGCAGCCCTTGGATTCCAAAGTCTGGGTCTGGCTTCGGCTGGTGTCGCACTTCACCCGATGTCATTGCGGCAGTTATTCGGGTATAAAGGCATCAGCCGATGCCATTTTCCTCAGTGTTTCTTGCCCCAGATGCCAGGTGCCCTCTTGGTAGGCTAAATTTGGATAAATGCCAAAGTTTCCAAATAGTAGAGAGCAAACACACAAAATAAACATGTATGTACATATATACAAACAAATACACCATAATAGATCCCCCCCAAGCTAGCTGAAGATTGGTAAGTACCCTAGGAGTACCTCAGAGGGGAAGGAGGGTGGGTAATCCTGACTGCAGATGCATTCCTCTCGGACATCTACATTTATGGTAGGTACAAAACTGTACTATGTCCTTCAAGGATGCATCTGCAGTCATTACAAATGGGTAGAATACCATAGCTAAACTAGGGGAGGAGGAAAAGAGAATAGATTATGGTGTAGTCAGGATCCCTTGCAACACAGCAGTGGCAAAGCCAGCACGGGATCTAGAGTATAGAGGTAAGTTATAATGCTTGGCAAATGTATGCACGGAGGTCCAAGTAGCAGCCTCTATAATGTCCTTGGTAGCCACTCCTCGTAAGAAAGCTGTGGTAGTGGCTGTGGCCCTTGTGGAGTGAGGCCTGATGTTCTCTGGAGTTTTCTTTCCATGGTAGGAGTAACAAAGTCTAATGCAATTTCCTATCCATTTGGAGATTGTCTGTTTAGAAATTGGTTTTCCTTCTTTCCTGTTGCATAAGCTACCAGAAGCTGGTCAGTTTTTCTATTGTTTTTTGTCCTGTCCAGGTAGTAGCGTAATTGCCTGTGTACATCCAAGGTATGTAAGAGCTTTTCTCCCCTGTTCTGTGGATTGGGGAAGAATGTAGGAAGGTGGATAGCCTGATTTAAAGAGACTCTGGATACCACCTTAGGCATAAATGTAGGATTTGTTCTCATGGACACTCTATCTTGATGGAAGATCAGGAAGGGTTGTACTGCCATTAATGCTTGTAGTTCAGAGACCCTTCTTGCTGAAGTTATTGCCAGCAGAAAGGCAGTCTTCCAGGATAAGTATTGCAATTCTGCTGTAGCTGCTGGCTCGAAAGGTGGCACAGTCAGTTTTTCTAGCACAAAGTTAAAGTCCCATGCTGGCAATGGAGGTTTCCTGGGAGGTTTTACATTTTTAATTCCCCTCAGAAACTGTCTGAGCAGAGGATGCGAGAAGACAGGAGTATCCAAGCTGTATTGTGCTGAAATAGCTGATGCATGTATCTTGATGGAGGAATAGGACAGGCCTGTGTGGTAGAGCTCGGCCAAGTACTCCAGGATGTTGGCTATGTTCACCAGTGTCACATCTTGCCCCTTTGCAGCACTCCAGATGAGATATCTTTTCCATTTTGCTGCATAATTCTTTCTTGTTGAAGGTCTACGAGCCTCCAGGATTATGTCCTTAACCCTTTGGGATAAATTTGGGTTAATTTCTGTTATGTAATGTTCCAGGCAGTTAGCTGCAGAGTTTTTAGGTTTGGATGCAGAATGTTGTAGTTGTTCTGTGTCAGCAGTAATGGGATCAGGGGCAATTTCCATATTTGTTCCCGGGACATGCTCCTCAGCAGTGGGTACCAATGTTGTCTTGGCCAGTCTGGGGCTATCAGAATGATCCTCGGACGTTCCTCTTTGATCTTGAGAAGCACCTTGTGCATCAAAGGAAGTGGTGGGAATGCGTATGCTGTTAGGCTTTTCCAACTGAAGGATAGGGAGTCCACCTTCCAAGCAAGTGGGTGGTAAGTCCTTGTGCAGAATTTCTTCAACTTGTGATTGTATGGGAATGCAAACAAGTCTATTTGTGGTAATCCCCATTCTCTTGTGATGGCTTTGAAGATGTCCGGATGCAGCATCCATTCGTGGGCATCTGTTGTAGTTCTGCTTAATATGTCTGCTAGAATGTTTTCCTTCCCTGGTACATAAATAGCCTGTAACTGAAGGTTGTAGCTCAGAGCCACATCCCATAGGTCTAGTGCCAGCCAGCATAGGGGGTATGAGTGTGTGCCTCCCTGTTTGTTGATGTACCACATAACTGTGGTGTTGTCTGTCCTTATCAACAGCTGGCCTTCGTGGAGAAGAGGTCTGAATGCCTGGATTGCCAATTTTACTGCCATCATTTCTTTTAGGTTTATGTGCAGATGCAGTTGGTCTTGAGTCCATAGGCCTTGAATGCACTTGTCCATCATGTGTGCCCCAACCGAGGTCTGAGGCATCTGTCGTGATAGTTTGTCTTGGTTGACTTTTGCAGAAGGGCAGTCCTGTGTTTGATTGACAGGCCTGAGCCCACCATAAGAACTCTTGCTTCAGGCATGGGATCATTGGAATTTTGGTTTCCAGGCTGTGCTTGTGCTGAGACCACAAATTCTTTAGGTACCACTGTAGCTTTCTCATAAAGCCTGGCATGAGGGACCAGAATTATGCAGGATGCCATGAAGCCTAGAGCTTGTAGCACTTTTCTTGCAGTTAGATGGCTCTGTTTTGTTAATGCCAAGAAATAGAGAGGAAGTTGCTCTTTCTTTTCTGCAGTTAGAAATGCCATTTGTTTTGATGTGTCCAGTTCTGCACCCAGAAAGGTTATTCTTTGGGATGGAATCAGCCTTGACTTTTGTATTGACTGTGTATCCCAGGGCTTGTAGCAGGTAGATGACTCTTTGTAAGTCTTCTGTTAATTTGTTTTGTTGTCCGCTTGTATCAGGCAGTCGTCCAGGTAGGGATAGATTTGAATTCCTGAAGTCTGCAATGAGCGATTACTGATGCCAGGCATTAACACTCTGGGCGCAGTAAATAAGCCAAAGGGCAATGCTGAGAATTGATAATGCTCTGATCCTGCAAGAAATCTGAGGTATCTTCTGCAAATTGGTCTTATGGGGACGTGCAGGTATGCCTCCTTGAGATCTAGAGTTACCAGCCAAGACTCCTTGCCCAGCATGGGAAGAAGCTGCTGTAGGGTCAGCATTTTGAATTTTGGAACAATGAGGAATGTGTTTAGAGCGGACAGATCTAGAATAGGCCTCCATTTGTTTTCTTTTCTTGGTACCAGGAAGAGCCTGGAGTAAAATCTCTTCCCTTGCTCCATAAATGGTACCTTTTCCACAGCACGCATTCTTAATAATTGAGATATTTGTTTTAGAGCTTCTGCCCTTTGAGAAGGTGGTAGGTTTGGCATTCCTCTCTTTCCTGGTAGTGTATGGAAATGGAACCTGTAACCTTTGTCTATAGTCTGCAAAATCCATTTTTCTCTTGTAATGCAGTGCCAGTTTCTTGAAAATAATGTTAGCTTTCCGCCTAAGGGTGCTTCTAGTTGTTCGTGGTGCCACCAAGTCATTGTGATTGAGTTGTTGTAGTGGTGGTGGCTGTATCCTGTTACCCTGCCACTGGCGACCCACCCCTGGATTGGTTTCTGCCTCTAGAGCACCTATTCCTGCCTCTTTGTGCCTTAGAGGAGTCGGAAAGGACCAATTCTTGGAGGGCCAATTCCTGCTAAACCTTTGAGGTTGAACTTGTAAGAAATCTTTTACTGTTTGCACAGATTTTGCTTTCTCTTCCATCTTTTCAGAACCTGCTGTGCAGGGCACCAAATAAATTGACCTTGTCCATAGGTGCAACCAAAAGCTTAGATTTGACATGGTCTGGTAATGCCTGCTCCTTTAACCATGCATGCCTCCTGATAACTGTGCCAGTCATGGCTGATCTAAAGGAAGCCTCCAGTGCATCATAGCCACATTTTAAAGAATGGTTACTAACCTGCTGTATGTTATGTAACATTTCTTGAACATACTTTTATCTAAAGATTCTTTAGAGGACAGCTTTTAGTCAACTGGTCAAGCATAAACTCTTGATATTGAATCATATGAAATTGGCAGTTCAAAGCTCTAGCTGACAAAGTAGCAGAGGTGTAAACTGTTTTACCCCATCTCTCTAAGGACCTGGATTCTATCAGAGGGAGGGTTTTTAGAAGAAGTAGCTGCTACAGCTTTAGGGCCCTGGGAGATAGTCTCTGGATCTGCAAAGGGGCCTTATATAAGTGGTGAGTGTCCGGGACCCTGTAGTACCTATCTGGTTTTATCAGGAGTAGTGCAAGCATCATTAAATGCATCATCAACAACAGATAGAACTGGAGGAATAGCTAAAGGCCTATGCTGTGGTAAGTGTAGAAAGGTCCTAAGCCTTTTCTAGAGTCTGAGAAATCTTGGCCCTGCCACTGAAATTGTTCCCTCATAGCATGCAAGGTTTCCCCAAAGGAAAATTCCTCAGGAGGAGAGGCTGAAGGGATGGACTCCTCAGCATCTTCTGAATCATCAGAAGAATCATCTGTGGCTACTGGCTCAGGGGCTCTGCTCTAGGCCTCTTTTCTGGAGGAGGAGAGGCCCTGTCTGGATGAGGCTGGGATCCACAAATTAAAGTGATGAGATCGCATATGGGAGCTGGTGCTGGGCCTGTGAGAGGGCTTGGCAGGCACAGGTTTGGAAGTTTTGGCTGCTTTAGCCCTGGCAAAGGCCTTAATAGACATAGCTGGAGGCCCTAGCAGCTCCACGTGCAGGGGTAGAAATATCTAGTGGAATGGTGTCTGATAAATCCTGTGAAATCTCAACAGAAGAAGCCGCTTACCAGCGCCGACCATAGATCGGAAGAAACCAAGCTAGGCAAAGAAGAAAGAACGAAGAAAGGCTGAAGCCGGTTTACCGGTGACACTCGTTGATTGCTTAACCGCCGTTTCAGCGGACCCGCCGTTTTTTGAGTGTCGGGTTTTTTGCGTCTTGGGTTTTGGCGTAGTCGGATCCGCGGCATAATGGTAACAAACGAGCTGAAAACAAAATCAGCAAATCTGTTCGCCGGCGCCTAAGCGTCGTCCCGTCCAAAGAAGCACAGGCCAGACAAGCTGCTATGTCGTGCAGTATGCAATAGGAGTGGCAATGTATGATAGAAATTTTTTATTTTTTATTTGTTTCAAGATTAAAGATTATTAAAACAGTGACATCGGCTGAGGGAAGAAAGAGTCCGCAAGGGGGTACTTTAGCTATTAGAAGTTGAGTAGTAGGTGGTAGTAGTAGTCTCTCTGGACCGACCCGGCGTTACGACAACAGCTTGTGCTTCTGCTTCGGGCGCAAGAAAGACTAATGGCATCGGGCATCGCCTTTATACTTATAACCAATAACCGCGCAATGACGCCGGGTGTGAAGCGACACCAGCCAGGCCAGACCCAGACTTTGGAATCAACCAAGGGTCGAGCTGCCTGGGCGACCTGGACAAGTATTGTGCTGGACTGCAGATGCACTGAAGAAGGAAGGACATCAGGACTGCAACAGTATACACTCAAACATCTACATTTATGGTAAGTGTACAAAACTGTACTATGTTCTTCGTGTTTCACTGTTGCAGTCATTACATTTGGGTAAACTCCCAAAGCTATGGTTGGGAGGAGGAATTTAGATAACATTAGGGCCAGCTATAAGGCCCTGCAAGACTGCAGCAGCAAAGCCAGCTCTGGATTTAGAGAAAATTGGCAAATGATAATGCTTGGTGAAAGTATGTACAGAACTCCAGGTAGCAGCGTCTAGGATGTCCCTGGTAGGGACGCCTCTGAGAAAGGCTGTAGAGGTAGATGCAGCCCTGGTGGGTGAGGAGGTCTGATCTGATCCCTGGGGATAGGTTAGGTTTTCCATGGTGCTTATAGCAGAAATGAATGCAATGGCTATAGCAGAAATGAATGCAATGGCTTATCCATTTAGAAATGGTTTGCATTGAAATAGCCTTCCCCTCTGCCTCTGCAGCAAATGACACCAGCAGGTGTTCAGATTTCCTTTGAGGTTTAGTCCTGTCCAAGTAGAATCTAAGTTGTCTGTGCACATCTAAGGAATGCAGTATCCATTCCCCTTTATTCTGTGGATTGGGAAAGAAGGTTGGCAAATGAATGGACTAATTAAGAGCCACACTGGATACCACCTTGGGCATGAAGGATGGATTGGTTCTGAGGGACACCCTGTCCGCATGAAAGATGATGAAAGGCTCCACTACCATAAGGACCTGTAATTCAGATACCCTTCTAGCTGAAATGATTGCTAAAAGGAAAGCTGTTTTCCAAGAAAGAAATTTTAAGTGTGCAGTAGCAGCTGGCTCGAAAAGTGAGTTTCTCCAAGACAAAGTTAAGGTCCCAGGCTGTGGTTGGAGTTCTCCAGGGTGGTCTCAAATTTTCGGCCCCTCTGAGGAACTGCTTGAGCAGTGGATGAGAGAAAAGGGGAGGTTCTGTGTTATAAAGAGCTGAAATGGCTGAGGCATGTGAAGCATCTCAGTTAAGTATTGTAAAATCTGAGGTAAATTGGGCACTGCTGTGCTCATCCCTTGAGATTGATTCCAGGCACAGAATCTTTTCCATTTTTCAACGTAAGATTTTCTAGTACTAGGCCTCCTTGCTTCTAAAATGATATCCATCACAGGTTTGCTGAGGGATGGTAAAGGAGAGATTAAGTAATTAGCCAGGCTGCAAGGTTCAGTGTTAGAAGTTGAGGGTGCAGAATCTGGTTTGCCTGCTGAGACAGCAGGGAAGGTGTCTGAGGCAGGTGCCATGGAGGTAACCATGACACACTGTGCAGAAGGGGGTACCAGTGTTGGAACGGCCAGTCTGGAGCAATCAAAATCATCCTTGGTTTGTCATGTATGATTTTTAGTAGTACTTTGGAGAGCAGATGCAGAGCGGGGAAGGCATAGATTGATATTGTTTTCAAGCTGAGGGAGAGCATCCACTTTCCAGGCTTGTTTGTGGGGAGTCCTTGTGCAAAATTTGTCCAATTGGTAGTTCTGGTGAGAGGCAAACAGGTCTGTATCTGGGCTCCCCCATTTGCTTGTCAATGTGTTGAAAGTCCTTGGTTCCAGATTCCACTCGTGTGAGCCCATGAAGTTTCTGCTTAGTCCGTCTGCCAGTGTATTTAATTTTCCTGGCAGGAATTGAGCTTGTAGGTGCACTTGGTAGCTCAAGGCTGTCTGCTCCACAATGCCATGGCTATTCTGCAGAGGGGGTAAGAATGTGTACCCCCCTGCTTGTTTATGTACCACATAACAGTGGTGTTGTCTGTCTTTACCATTAGCTGTCCTGGAAGAATGTGGTCCTTGAAGGCTGTCAGAGCATTCTGTATAGCTAACATTTCTTTTTGAATGATATGCAGGTGCATTTGACTTGGGTTCCATTTGCCCTGAATGCACTTCCCTGCCAGGTGAGCCCCCATGCATAGTCTGATGCGTCTGTTGTTAGGGTTTGGGCAGCAGAGGGTGATGTAAAAGGTAGTCCCTTGTTTTGGTGGCAGGCCTCTGCCCACCAAAGGAACTCTAGGCGTAGGCAAGGTATGATAGGAATCATTGTTTCTAGGTCCTGAGAATGTTGACACCATAGGCTTTTTAGATACCACTGTAGTTTCCTCATATGCAGTCTTGCATATGGAATTAGAAGAATGCAGGAGGCCATGAACCCCAAGGCCTGCAGTAATTGTCTTGCAGATAGCAGGGTTTTTGTGGCCACTTGTTTGAAGTAGGTTGACAAATGAATTTGTTTCTCTGGCGTGAGGTAAGCCATCTGGGAAGTTGTATTCAAGCTTGCTCCCAAGAATATAATTTCTTGACAGGATACCAGTTGCGATTTCTTTTCATGTATGGTGTACCCCAGACAAGTTAGAACCTTTTGTACAAAGGCCAGATGATACAAAAGTATGTCCTGGCTTTCTGCCTGAATTAGACAATCGTCCAGGTATGGGTATATTTGAATATTTCTTTGCCTGCAAAATGCAATAACTGGAGCTAGGCACTTTGTGAATACCCTGGGCGCAGTAGATAAGCCAAAGGGCAGTGCAGAGAACTGATAGTGCGTGTAGCCTGCTTTGAAGCGTAGGTATCTTCTGCAAGATTCCCTGATTGGGATGTGCAGGTATGCTTCTTTTAAATCTAGTGTTGCCAACCAGGCATCTTTGCCTAGCATAGGAAGTAATTGGAGAAGAGTCAGCATCTTGAATTTTGGAATCTCCAAAAAGGTGTTTAGAGTAGACAGGTCCATGATAGGACACCATGAATTGTCTTTTCTGGGTACCAGGAAAAGTCTCGAGTAGAAACCTTGTCCCATTTCCTTTTCTGGTACCAGTTGAATAGCCCCCATGCTTAAGAGAGAAACTACTTGTTTTTGGGCCTCTGCCCACTGATTTGGGGGTAGGTCCGGCCACCCGCTTGGTGTTGGCAACATGTGGAAGTGAAATCTGTATCCCTGGGACACTATATTTAAAACCCATTTGTCCTGGGTAATGAGTTCCCAATTCTTTGCATGAAGAGCAATCTTTCCCCCCAAAGGGGCAGTCAGTTGATAAGTACTTGGACATTTTAAAAGGAAGTCTTTGAGACAGTTTACCATGGGGGGGGGTCTTATTATTCCCAGATTTGAAAGTGGAGGCCTCCCACTGCTTAGTTCTGTGTGTCCCCTGGGACTGAAACAGGTAGTTACGTACTCCCCATAATGATCTATGTATGTGGTCCATCTCGCCTCACATTCTTTCTCACGGGTTCGGAGCCGAGAATCGGCTCCGACTCAGCCAACTTATTTTCTAGCACAAAGTCTCTAATTGGCTGGGCTAACCCAGTATCCCAAGATGCACCTCGCCCTAGCCCCAGATCTAGTTTGCAGCCATCCCAATCACACCCCACACACACAACTGCCACTGGAGGGAGCTCCAGTCTGAAAGGAAAGAAAAAACAACTGACATTGAAGGGTTCTCAGAACCAATTTTCCTCCAAATCCTATAGGAAGGGGGCAGGTGGGAGGGTACGTAAGAATGTGAGGCAAGATGGACCACATACATCGATCATTATGGTGAGTACATAATTACCTGATGTTATGCGGTCCTATTTCACCTACATTCTTTACTCACGGGAAAGCGTCCCCAGCACCTCTATCCTGGGCAGCTCATAGGAATATACTCCTGAGAACAGTGGAACCAAAGGAAGCCCGGCCCCTAGAAGCCACGTCCAACTTGTAATGAGTAATAAAGGTGTGCGGAGAAGCCCAAGTGGCCGCAGCACAAATATCATCCAATGAAAGCCTAGCATGGTATGCTATTGATGTAGACACTGCCCTGGTAGAATGAGCTTTAATGGGAAAAGGTAAATTTCTGCCTGCTGACGAATAGATAAAGGAAATACAATCTTTGATCCATTTAGAAATTGTGCTCTTGGAAATAGGACAACCTGTTCTGTTTTCTGAAAAGGACACAAATAGTTGATCAGACTTCCTAATATGCTTAGTCCTGTGTAAGTAGAATCTTAGTTGTCTATGCACATCCAACTGGTGAAACCTAAACTCTGCTTTATTGGAAAAGTTCAGAAAGAACACTGGTAACTCGATAGACTGATGCAGACTAACGGTGGATGACACCTTTGGAAGGAAGGACGGGTTAAGTCTCAGGGAAACTCTGTCCTTATGGAAGGTCAAATACGGAGGCTTAATGGACAAGGCTTAAATCTCTGATACTCTTCTGGCCAATGTAATGGCTAACAGGAAAGCCGTCTTCCAAGATAGAAATTTTAATTCACAGGTGGTAGCCGGTTTAAAGGGCGGTGAAGTGATGGCTTGTAACACAAAGTTTAGATTCCATGGCATGACAGGTTCTGAAACCGGAGGGCGAAGTAACGAGGCTCCTTTCAAGAAGGCCTTACAAAGTTTATGGCCCATAAGAGAAGGCTCGTAAGATGTATGAAAGTTGGAAATTGCAGCCAGCTGCACCTTAATGGTAGCAGGCGCGGAGCCCTGTTGGAAAAGCATGGCTAAAAAGTCTAAGACTGATGGAATTGGTGCTGTGAAGGGTTCCAAACCTTGGGCCTGAGCCCAAATGGAGAATCTCTTCCACTTGCTGGAATAAATCCTTCTGGTGGAAGACTTATGAGACGAAGACAAGATGTGTACCACCTCAGGTGAAAAGGAATGTAGTCTAACTAATGATGGAAGTGGAGCAGCCAGGCTGTCAATCTGAGGGTTCGCAGGGAGGGGTGGAGCTGTCCTGACATATGAATCAGTAGGTCTGGCACTGGGTCCAGAGTCCAAGGGCCGTCCACTGTGTACTGCTGAAGAAAGGGGAACCATACTTGTCGAGGCCAGTGTGGAGCAATTAGAATCATCCTGCTTCCCAAGGATATGGCTTTCTGAATCACTCTTGGTAACAGAGGAAACAGAGGGAAAGCATAGATCAGACCAGGGGGGGTCAATCGTGGACTAGAGCATCCCTGGGTGACTCCCCCTGTGGGGGGATCAGTGTGAAGTACTTGCTGCATTTGGCATTGAGAGGGCTGCCAAAGAGATCACAACAAGGATGACCCCACCTGTTGAAAATTTGAACCGCCACTCGGTCGTTCAGGGACCACTCGAAAGGCATCAGAATAGCTCTGCTCATCCTGTCCGCTATCACGTTGGTCTTTCCCAGAATGTGTGTTGTCACTAAAAAACATTGGGAAGACACTGCCCAATGCCACACTCGCATGGCCTCTCTGCAGAGGGGATAAGACTTGGTTCCCCCCTGCTTGTTCAGGTACCACACCACGGACATGTTTTCAGAGTGAATTGTAATCGTTCCCCGAGGAAGAGAGCTTTGGAGTGCCCGCAAAGCTAGTAACACCACTCTCATCTCTAGAACATTGATGTGCAGGTGTACCTCGTGATCTTGCCACATGCCTTGGACCGTCCTGCCAAGATAATGCCCCCCCAACCCCATCTGGGAGGCGTCCGTGGTCACCGTGGCCACTGGAGACATAGGAATCCAGCTCCTCCCTTTGTCCAGATTGGTGAAGCATAGCTACCAACGGAGGTCCTGTTTGCACCGTTCCGTGAGAAGTATCAAGTGGGAAAGAGGAAGTTTCTGAAAGGACCATTGGTCCGAAAGGAGCCACTGTAGGATCCGCATGTGTAACCTGGCTAGAGGCACCAGCATGATGGTGGCAGCCATGGATCCCAGAAGCTGGAGAACTAACCGTGAATCTGAGACTGCAGCACTTTTATTCTCTCTTGTGGCAGAAAGGCCCGCATTTGAATAGAGTCTAGCTCGGCGTCTATAAAAACAACACGCTGTGAGGGCAGCAAGGCAGACTTTTCCCAGTTCAAGGTAATTCCTAGTTGGTGACAAAGTGCAATGGTAGCCTCCCTGGCTTGAATAAGGAGACGCCTGGTGGGGACAGTGAGAAGCCAGTCGTCCAGATATGGAAACACCTGGAATCCCCGATGGCTCAGATGAGCCGTCACCACTGCCAGACACTTGGTAAACACCCTGGGGGCTGTGGTGAGACCAAAGGGCAGGGCACAAAACTGGAAGTGACCGTCTCCCAGCCGGAAGTGTAAATGAGTCCTGGATGCCTTGTCCATCTTGATGTGGTAGTAGGCATCCTTGAGATCGAAGGAGCACATCCATACTCCTTTCTCCAGCAGTGGAAAAATGGACTGAAGTGTGACCATTCGGAACTTGGACTTCAGAATGTAGCAATTCAATCGACTGAAATCCAGAATGGGTCTCAGGTCCCCTGTCCTTTTCGGCACCAAAAAAAGTCGTAAGTTCCTGATCCGACATGGTCTGAGGGGACTGGTTGGATGACTCCTTTTTCTAGCAGCTTTGCAACTTCTAGTGCTGCTTGATCCCGTTGACTGGGTGGGACGTCCGGGATCCTTCTGACTGGAGGGGGTGTTGACGTAAAGGGAATAGTGTAACCTCCGGTAACTATTTGGAGCACCCAACGATCCTGGGTGATGCTTTCCCAGGCTTCCGGATGCAATGAAATTCGGCCCCCTACTGGCTCCGGAATAGCACAGTTGGGCAACACCTCAGGAATGCTGGAAGGAAGAACCGCGAAAGAAATCGCGATCTCCCAAGTTGCGTGGGCCTCCTCTGCCTCTAGGATGGCGTCTTCCGGAATAATCCCCCCCCTCTGCCTCTGGAGGGGGACTCACCTTGAGCTGCGGGAAAGGGCCTCTGAGACTTTTTGAACCACATTTTCCCTCCTCTCTGAGCCGTGGGATAAGGCCTAGAAGGGAGAGAAAAACAGGCCCCCACGGCAGCTAGGTTCTTTCCCTCCTGTTCGCATCTGGTGAGGGTGTCTTTCACTTTGGGTCCGAAGAGAGAGGACCCATCAAAGGGGGCGTCAGTGAAGGAAGACTTAAAGGCCTCCGTGAAATGACACAGGTGCATCCAGGCTTGCCTTCCAAGAGCTATGCCTGAGCTAGCTGGCCTACTCGCCCCTTCGGCTGCATAAGATATGAGCCTCATAGACGAGTTGACAATGGAACCTAGGGTAGACAACTGGGCGTTAACAGTCTGCGCTACCGCCTCAGGCATGTTACCCGTCAGAGTATCTCCTAGCTCCTTCAGGGGATCTCTTTGGAGCCGAGTGAAATGGCAGAGGTAATTCGACGACCGTAAGGTAAAGGTCGCCAAAGACAGGGTACGCTTCCCATACCAGTCCATACTCCTGGACTCCTTGTTAGGAGGATGGACTGAAGAAAAAACCTCTGCAACTTCCTGCTGAGTGGCTGCCGCCACCACCAAGGCATCTACCGAAACCCCTTTGGTAAGGAACTCTTTGCCCGGGGGAGCCGACAGAAACTTGTTTGAACGTCTGGGCACAGGTTCCATGGAATCAGGGTTCTCCCACACCCTTCGACAAATCAAGTCCAGAAGTTTGTCGAAGGGTGGAGACACCCAGGAGGTGGAGGGTTGAGCTCCGATGGCCTTGAGGAATACCGACTCCCCCTCAGAGGGGGTCTTGGAAGGCCAGTTGCCTCTCTGCCTCAAAATCTCCAGGATGTCGGAGAAAGACATCATCGGAGGACAACTTGGGGGACCCCTCTGACTCCTTGAGGTCGGTATCGTAAGTGAGCGACTCGTCCTGGAAGTCTATGTGCTTCCTCTTGCACAACTTCTTACTAGGGGGCTCCTCAGGCACCGACTCTGAGGGGCCCTCAGAAAGTAGGGGACCGCTCAAGGGGGTATCCCCAGACCTTCGGGCTCTGCCATCCAAGGATAAGGGGGCGTCAGAGGCTCTAGCCGGGGTGCAAGGGGATGGAGTGGCCGATCCAGGTGATGTAACTGACGATCTGGCCAGTGCGCTCCTCATGGCCTCGAAGGCAGGTCCCCCGAATCTGAGGACCGACCCGTCTCCGAGACCATGACCGGAGTCGGGATTCCCCGAGCCTAAGCACCGAGAGGGAGGCTCGGAACCGACAGTAGTCCTGAGGTATCTCCTTCGGGTTCGACCGAGGAAACCCGAGTACCGAAACCAGAGGACGGAACCGACATGGTTGGAGCCGATGCCGGCTTCAATAGACTCACATGGGGTATCGAAGCCGACACGAGAACATCACTCGGCACAGAGCACTCCGGCACCGACAACAACACATGGGTGCTCGGAGGAGGAGGAATCACAGGTACCAGAATGGGGACTGGCTTCGGAGCCGACGGGGTCGGAGCCGAGAACAGTTTTGCTAGCACCGGAAACTGCAGGAGCCTCTGGACCACCCTATCCACATCCAAATCAGACAGCCTAGAGGATCTGGAGGAAATAGAAGGAGATCAGGATCTCCTACCCAGAGACACATGCCTGACACTGGGTGACCGGCTCCGAATAGGGTTCAATAATATCGGAGCAGAAGTTGGCTCCAGTACCACCGATACCTCCTGCGGCCCTGAGGACAATGGAGTCGAGGAGGTAGTATCCCCTATCAAAACCTTCTCCTGCGGCCCCGAGGACAATGGAGCTGAGGAGGAAGTATCCATAATAGAGACCGTCTCCTACGGCCCCAAGGACAATGGAGCCGAGGAGGCAGCAACCACTATTTTAACCTTCTCCGGGGGTTCAGAGGAAGCAGACGGAGCCGGAGATCTCTTCTTGGCCTTGGAAGGCTTTGATTTAGGACTGGAAGAAGACGACGAATCTAAGGACTCCTCAAAAGAGGGCTTTAATCAGGCCCTTCAAAATCAGTTTATTTTTTCTTTCCTGCAGAACCCTCGCGCTAAAAGCGTGGCAGAAACTGCAGGACTCCTGCAGGTGAATAGCCCCAAGCCAATACACACAGATGGCATGGCCATCCATAAAAGACATTTTATAGCCACATTTAGTACACTTTTTAAACCCAGAGGGTTTATGCTCCTTCTGCTCTTTAGACATGGTAAAAAATAACAGCACACTGTCAACCGACAACGACACAACAGGAAGGCGGGAAAACCAACACCACTAATGGCCAAGCAACTCTAAATCAAACGTTTCTTGGAGTAGCAGGGAAGACAAGAAAAAAATCCAACTACCGTTTTAACACCAGAAAAAACAGGAGGAGGTCACTCTAACTACTTAAAGACTATGCTGCAAACAAAGGGATACCACAAACAGCCAATCTCACTAACACTCACAATGCAACTTAGACAACCTCACTTGGGATACGTAGCCCAGCCAATTAGAGACGAAACAGACTGCTAAATACTTATGAAAAGTATAGAAAGATCTGGGGCTAGGCGAGGTGCATCTTGGGATACTGGGGTTAGCCCAGCAATTAGAGACTTCATGCTATAGGACCACATAACATCCTGGGGTTTTTGCTGTGTCTGAGTTTGGCTTGAGAAGACCTGAAAGGGCTGGAAAGGATCAATTCTTAGAGGGCCAGTGCCTACTAAATCTAGGAGGCTGAACTTGTAAAAATCTTTAACAGTTTGCATAGATTTAGCTTTATCTTCCATCTTTTTAAGAACTTCCTCAGCCTTGTTGCCAAACAGGTGGTCCTGATTTAAAGGAACATCCAACAATTTAGCTAACATGATTGGCAAAGATTGGGCTCAAGCCAAGCATGCACCCTTCTGAGGACATCCAGTAACAGCAGCCCCTGCAAGAGGCCCCTAATGAATCAAAACCATTGCAAAGTATGTTTTTTTCCAACTTGTTCAGAAGAATGCATTAAATCTGTAATCTTTTATTTCCACACAGTCAGGAATCTACATAATTTTCTGTTAGTAACATGTTGCTGATACTTTTAACATATGAAACTGGCAGTTAAGCCCCTAATGGCCAAGGGAAATGTAAACCTTCCTTCCCCATCTATCCAGCACCCTAGAGTCTCTATCATAGTCTCTGGATCTGCAAAAGGATTTTTAAAAGGAACTTGGGACTCAGGGACCCTGTAGTATCTCTCCAGGTTTTCTGGGAGCAGGAGCAGGAATCAGGGGCCAAACTGGCATCATCAACAATATGTAGTACAGGAGGAATAGCCAGGCCTATGCTGAGAGGTAGAGAGAAAAATCCGAGTCTTTTTTTCAATCAGAAAATCCTGGCTTTCCCAGTGGAAATGCTCCCTTTAGGTATAAAGTTTTTTCAAAAAGAAAAAATCAGGAGGGGAAGCAGAGGGAATGGAGTCCTCTGCATCAGAATCTTCATAAGTAGATAAGGGCAAATCCAGATCATCAGAAGAATTAGAAAAACGAGAATCCTGATCAGAAGACTCAATCAACTTCAGTCCTAGGCCTCTTAGAAGGGGGGGGGGGGGTTGGCTACCCCTGATTAGAGATATTAGATCTTCAGCAATTCTTATCATTTGTTTTTTAGTCATAGAGGCCTGAGCATGTGGCCTCGGCGTCGTTTTTTTAGGCATGGATCGAGATTTAGGCCTAAGTAAAGAAGGAGGCGTCGATTTAATATGCAAGTCCATAGGCCTGAATACACCCTCAGAAGCCAGTGCCTGCACATCGGCTCCAGACTCATCCAAGGTAGAGACATCCATGGGTTCCATAGTTAAGTATCTCGTGGCACACCGGACTCGGAATGAGTCTCAGTAGAGGTCTGCGAATCAGAAGTAGCGGGAATCAGGGTCTGCGAAAGCGCCTCACTGAGTACCGGCCAACTGGCTTAGGAGAAGCGTCGTCGGCAGTTTTGGACCTCGGCGGCCTGGCTCTCTCTTTATCTTTGCGTTTTTTCAGGATCCCGGTAGTCGGATGGCTAACCGATGACATTTCTGGATAATTAAACTGAGAACTGAAATATTTAGAGGTGAAAATATACAGACGGACAGTGCGCTGATTAAATAAAGCACAAAACCGACAGCAAGGTACCTCATGGTCAGGGCCTAGGCAAGGAATACAGTACGAATGAAAATCTTTATGAAGTATTTGCTTTCCACAAGTAATGCAATTATTAACTTTTACTGACATCAGTAAGGAGCAAGAAAACGTTTCCCCAATGGGGTACTTAGCTTTAGTTGAAGACTTCGGTTCTGAAACTCGAAAACGAAAATTTCAGGAGTCGGCCGACCAGCACTTGAGAACTGCTTCATTTTTGCACCGCACAGCAAGAAAGACTGATGTAATGGCGTCGGCTGCATGTTTTATACCCCTAATGACCTGACGTCATGGAAGAAGGGACAGCAACTGACGCAGGACCCAAGACTTTGTTAATCAGGCCGACTGAGGGCTACCTGCAAGCAGATAACCCAAATGTAATGACTGCAACAGTGAAACATGAAGAACATCACGGATGAGCCAGAGGGAAAGCAGCATGCCAGAAAATATCACTGTTACTGGTGAGTCCTGATGCAGAGAAAGCATTTGACAGGGTGAGATGGGACTTTATGAGCAGGGCAAAGTAAGCATTTTCACTCCTGATAAAATCAGAAGGTTGATTAGGAGGACATATGGAGGGATTAAAGGCAAAAATTGAAGTGGTTGGGCTCCTTTCTGATAATTTCTGCTTGAGCATAGGAGCCAGACAGGGTGTTCTCTTTGCCATTCACTATTTGCATTATACTTAGAACCACTGGCAAAGAAAATAAGGGACTCAAATTCAAGGTTATAACTGTTACGGTAGTCAAGAAAAGCTGGCTCTGTTTGCAGACAATATTGTTTTATACCTGATAAAACCAGAAAAGTATGTTTCAGTGTTGGGAAACATTTTGAGACAGTGTCAAATCTTTTCAGGATACAAAATTAATGAAGCTAAAACAAAGGCATTAACTGTAAATTATGTACCAAATACGAACTGGTTCAGTAATATCCACGTTTATGGGGATGGAATAAAATTAAGTACTTAGGAGTACGGATTAAAAATGTTTCTGGTGTGGCAGCTACGCATATATGGGAAGAGACTAAACAAAAGATAATAGAAAAACTGAGAAATCAGAAGCTCTGTTATACAGATATGGATAATAAGATATAAGCAGTTAAAATGTTTTTAGTCCCTTTAGTGTTATGCACAAGTCAGACATATTTTTAATAAACTAGAGGAGAAGTTGCGGACAGCAATTAATAAACAGCTGAATGATTTTTATCTGTGGGGAAGATGGCAAGAGTCAAGTGGGATAAGCGGATTCTTCCAATAGAATGTTGCGGATTGGGATTACCAAATTTGAAGGGGTATTTCAGAGTCATACACTTAAAGTTGCTATACATAGCATAAGCTGAAATCTATAATTCAAAGTGGAAAGGGATGGTGGTGAAAAGTTCAGTTGTGCACACTTACCATAAATGTAGATGTTCAAGTGTATTCACTGTTGCAGTCATTACATTTGGGTAATCTGCTGGCAGGTTGTCCTAAGTCAGCCTGAATAACAAAGTCTTGGGTCCTGCGTCAGTTGCTGTCTCCTCTTCCATGACGTCAGGTCGTCAGGGGTATTAAACATGCAGCCGACGCCATTTTAATCAGTTTTTCTTGCCCCAGATGTCATGTGCCCCCAAATGGGGAGCAAATATATATATATATAAACTGTAAATATATAAATGCACCTTAGAAACATAAAATTTACCTTCAGCTAAAAGCAAATACACCACAAAGGCTTTTTGGTATAGTGAAGGAAAGAAAAGGTATAGAAAGGGGGCTGGCGGGTGGATAACCCGGACTGCGACAGTGAATACACTCAAACATCTACATTTATGGTAAGTGTGCACAACTGTACTATGTTCTTCATGTTTCACTGTTGCAGTCATTATATTTGGGTAGAATCCCAAAGCTATGCAAGGGAGGATGGAACTAAACAGCATTAGGAGCAGCTATAAGGCTCTGCAGGACTGCAGTGGCAAAGCCTGCCCTGGATTTAGAAAATAGAGGTAAATGATAATGCTTTGTGAACGTATGAACTGAGCTCCAAGTAGCAGCTTCTAGAATGTCTCTGGTAGGGACCCCTCTGAGAAAAGCTGCTGAAACAGAGGCAGCCCTGGTGGAATGGGATCTGATCCCCTTGGGCACAGATTTACCATGGTGCAAGTAGCAGAAACAAATGCAATGGCTTATCCATTTAGAAATAGTCTGCTTTGATATAGCCTTCCCCTCTGATCCTACAGCAAATGCTACAAGTAGTTGCTCAGACTTTCTTACAGATTTTGTCCTGTTTAAGCAGAATCTTAGTTGTCTGTGTACATCCAATGAATGCAGAATTTGCTCCCCCTTGTTCTGCGGATTTGGGAAAAAAGTTGGCAGGTAAATGGTCTGGTTAAGAGCCACACTGGATACCTTAGGCATAAAAGAAGGATTGGTCCTGAGGGCCACCCTGTTCGGGTAAAAAATAATGAAAGGCTCCACTGCCATGAGAGCCTGTAGTTCTGAAACCCTCCTAGCTAAAGTGACTGCCAAACGAAAAGCTGTCTTCCAAGAAAGAAATTTTATATCCGCAGTAGCTGCTGGTTCAAAAGGAGGCAGGGTGAGTTTTTCCAGCACAAAATTGAGGTCCCATGCAGGAGTTGGTGCTCTCCTGGGAGGTCTTAAATTTTTGGCCCCTCTGAGATACTTTTTTAGCAGTGGATGAGAAAAGAGGGGAGGCTCTGTGTTGTAATGAGCCGAGATGGCAGAGGCATGGACTTTTATTGAAGAAAAAGATAGGCCCTTGTCAAGCATCTCAGTTAAGTATTGTAAAATCTGAGGAATATTGGGCTTTACTGTGTCTATTCATTGTGCTTGGTTCCAAGCACAGAATCTCTTCCATTTATCAGCATAAGATTTTCTAGTACTAGGCCTTCTGGCTTCCAAAATGACATCCATCACAGGTTTACTGAGAGATGTGGTTTGAATAATTAGTTGATTAGCCATGCTGCAAGATTCAGAGTTTGGAGCTGAGTGTGCAGAATTTGATAGTTCTGCTGAGACAATAGATGAGGTGTTTGAAGCAAGTACCACGGAGGAAGGTGTGACGGGTCTATATTGCATAATCGAAAGAGCTAAATAACGAAACTACTTACGTCGACACAAACAGCGAACCGTATAAAAAGCGAACAACATTAACATTGAAAAACATAACATCGAAAAAGCATAGCTGGCCAAAGCACGTACATTAGTGACGTAATACACCATCTATAGCAGGACACACCTACACTAGTTATTGACAATAACTGTACTTGATATTCACATCATACGTTACACTTTTACAAAGGAATCCTGTATAAAATAATCTGTATTTATATATATTAAAGACACGTAGTAAACTTTTACAACACACTCATTACCGGAAGTGATAAAAGCAGGAGTGATGCGGAAGAAAAATGTTTGTATGGCAATCCGTATCCTTAACAATGGCTACATATACGCTGACAGCTCCTGGTGTGATAGGTAATAGTTACCTCACAGTAAAATCTCAAAAAAACAAGGACATGTTGGTAGTGGATGGTTACTTATATAATCTAGAAAAGGTGATGAAATCTAGGAAATACTGGTGCTGCTTGCGTGCTGTAGCTATGTTATTGAAAGTGTAATGTACTTTGTATGCAAGTCGTAGTTACATGGAACGACTACACTTTATATTGATTGCTGGTTTAGTATGTTACACTTATTCACGCTTTTCTGTAATGTTATTATTTTAGTTATTTCCGTTTGTGTCAAGAGTTGTATAACATTCATGGGTGAAATCACAATATAAGGAAGGGTAGTGTGTTTTATTTCACTTTAGGAACGTTATTATTCACCTACGGTGCGAGGTGTATTTACGTTGTGTATATCACACCAGGTTGATGCTGTTGGCCAAACAAAATTTTTCGAGGTTTTCAGTTTCGCTATTTATAATGTTCGCTATAATTAGCGGTCGATGTATATGTGTCAACATAAGTAGATTCGATCTTTAGCTCTGTCGATGATGCAATATAGACCCAGGTGTGACATATTCCTTAGAAGCGGGTACCAGTGTTGGTGAGGCCAGTCCGGAGCAATTAGAATCATTTTTGGTTTTTCCTGTCTGACTTTTAGTAAGACCTTGGAGAGTAGAGGCAAAGGGGGAAAGGCAGAGACTGATACGTTTTTCCAGCTGAAGGATAGAGCATAGACTTTCCATGCTTTTTTGTGATGAGTTCTTGTGCAGAATTTGTCCAACTGATAGTTTTGGGGAGAGGCAAATAGATCTATGTCCGGGCTTCCCCATTTCTGTGTTAACCTGCTGAAGGTTTGTGTATCCAGTTTCCATTCATACGGTTCCATAAGATTTCTGCTTAGGTTGTCTGCCAGAATATTTTGCTTTCCTGGCAGGGATTGAGCTTGAAGATGTATTTGGCAAGTCAAGGCTGTGTTCCACAAGAACATGGCTAGTCTGTAAAGGGGGTAGGAATGGGTACCCACTTGCTTGTTTATGTACCACATAACTGTGGTGTTGTCAGTCTTTATCAGTAATTGTCCTGGGTGAAGTCCTTGAAGGCTGTCAGAGCATTGTGAACAGCTAGCAATTCTTTCTGGTTGATATGTAGATGCATTTGGTTTGGGCTCCATTTGCCCTGAATGCATCTCCCTGCCAGGTGGGTCCCCCAAGCATAGTATGACGTGTCTATAGTTAGGGTTTGGGTGGCAGGGGGTAGAGTGAATGACAGTCCCTTGTTTTGGTGACATGTTCTCTGCCCACCAAAGAAATTCCTGTTGTAGGCAGGGAATGAGAGGAATCATTGTTTCCAGGCTGTAACAATGCTGACTCCATAAGCTTTTTCGGTACCATTGAAGTTTTCTCATATGCAGTCTCGCATATGGAACTAGTAGAATGCAGGATGCCATGAACCCCAAAGCCTGCAGAATTTTTCTTGCAGATAACTGGGTTTTTGTTGCCATTTGTTTGAAGTATGTTGTCAATTGCATTTGTTGGTCTGGCGTGAGGCAAGCCATCTTGGCAGTTGTATTCAAGCTTGCATCCAGGAATGTAATTATTTGAGAGGGTACCAGTTGTGATTTCTTTTCGTTTATGGTGTACCCTAGGCATGCTAGAAGCCTTTTTACAAACGCCAGATGTTGAAGAAGAATGTCCTTGTCCTCTGCCTGAATGAGACAATCATCCAGATAAGGATAAATTTGAATGTTTCTTTGTCTGCAGAATGCAATTACTGGTGCCAGGCACTTTGTAAAGACCCTGGGCGCAGTAGATAAGGGCAGTGCACAGAATTGGTAATGCAAAAAACCTGCTTTGAAGCGGAGGTATCTTCTGCAAGATTCCCTTACTGGGATATGCAGGTATGCCTCTTTTAAGTCTAGAGTTACCAACCAGGCATTCTTGCCTAGCACAGGCAGTAGCTGTTGTAAAGTCAGCATTTTGAATTTTGGAATGTCCAGGAATGTCTTCAGAATCGATAAGTCCAGTATTGGACGTCATGATTTGTCTTTTCTGGGTACCAGGAAAAGTCTTGAATAAAATCCTTGTCCTTTTTCCTTTTCGGGTACCGGTTGAATAGCCCCCATATCCATGAGGAACATGACTCGCTTCTGGGCCTTTGTCCACTGGTTTTGTGGCAGATCTGGCCATACGTTTGGAAATGGCAAAGTAAGGAAATTAAATCTGTAACCCTGGGATACTATGTTTAATACCCACTTGTCCTGGGTAATTAACTGCCAATTTTGAGCATGAAGTGCTAGTTTTTTCCCCCAAGGGGCTGCCAAAAGAAAAGTGCTTGGAGATGGTAGAGGAAAGTCATTGAGACTGCTTACTGTAGGGTTGTGCTTTGTTACCACCAAATTTGGAGGTGGAGGCACCCCATTGCTTTGACCAGCAAGATCCCTGTGATTGATATCTGGAGTCTTTTGAGCGCCTGGGTTTGCCCTGAGTGGCTCTGTTGGGCACAGGAAAGGACCAATTCTTAGTAGGCCAGTGCCTACTGAACCTGGGTGGCTGCACTTGCAAGAAATCTTTTACAGTTTGCATAGATTTAGCTTTGTCTTTCATTTTCTTTAAAACCTCTTCTGCCTTATTACCAAACAGACTATCATGCTGTAAAGGGGCATCAACAATTTAGCTTTAACATGATCAGGCAGATTTTGCTCCTTGAGCCAGGCATGCCTTCTTATCCCAGATCCAGTTATGGCGGCCCTGCAAGAGGCCTCCAAGGAATCAAAACCTCATTGCAAAGTATGCTTTCCAACATGTTCTGCTGAATGCAATAAATCCTGTAACTCTATTTTCCACACAATCAGAAATCAACATTATTTTCTGTTTCAGTAAGCCCATAACATGTTGATATTTAAGCATATGAATTTGGCAGTTTAAAGCCCTGACTGCCAAGGTTGCAGATGTATAAACCTTCTTACCCCATCTATCCAGCGCCCTGGAGTCTCTATCAGAAGGGGAAGGATTTTTGGCTGTAGAAGCCTTAACACCCTTGGGACCCTGAGAAATAGTCTCAGGATGAGCAGCAGGATTTTTGAAAAGAAATTTGTGGGAGTCAGGAACCCTGTAATATCTGTCTGGCTTACTAGGAGCCGGAGGCAGGGAATCAGGAGCCATGCTTGATTCTGAGAACACATCAACAATGTCTAATACAGGAGGTATTGCCAAAGGCCTATGCTGAGAAAGAAGAAGGAAATCCCTAAGCCTCTATTTTGATTCAGAGAAGTCCTGACTCTCCCAGTGAAAATGTTCCCTTAAAGTATGCAAAGTCTCACCAAAGGAGTAATCCTCAGGAGGAGATGCAGATGGGATGGATTCCTCTGCATCCGAATCCTCATAAGGTGGAAGAGAAAATTCCTGATCAGAAGAGAAATCAGAAGAAATGGAAACTTGATCTGAAGATTCATAATCAGTGCCTTGCCTAGGCCTCTTAGCAGGGGGGGTTGGGAACCCCTGATCAAGGTAATTAAATCCTCAGCCATTCTGATCATTTGTTTTTTTAGGCATAGAGGCCTGAGCAGGTGGCTCATGCGTTGGTTTTTTTACACAAAGAAGTTGTTTTTGACCTTGTTTTTGTTGATGGCGGTTTAATATAAAAATGTTGAGGCCTGAAAACATCCTCAGAAACCGGTGCCTGCTCAGCGGCTCCGGACCTATCCAAGGGAGAGACATCCGTGGGTTCAATACTTGTGAATCTCGCGGCAAACCGGACTCCAAATGGGTCTCGGTAGAGGCCTGCGACTCAAAAGTAGTGGGTATCAGGGACTGCGAAAGCACCTCACTGAGTACAGGCGAACCGGCGACTGGCTTAGGAGAAGCTTTGTCGGTTTTGGACCTCGACGGTCTGTCTCCGTCTTTTTCCTCGCGTTTTTTTGTGAACTCCAGTAGTCGGATTGCTAACCGACAATTCAGGGTAGTTAAATCTTGAACCAAAATATTTAGAAGCAAAATTATACAGACGTTTAATAGTGCGTTGGTCAAATTTAGCACAAAACCAACAGCAAGGCACATTGTGATCAGGGCCTAGGCAAGGAATACAGTACAAATGAAAATCCTTATGAGGTATTTGCTTCCCACAAGTAATGCAATTATTAACTTTTACTGACATCGGTAAGGAGCAAGAAAAAGTTTCCCCAACGGGGTACTTAGCTTTAGTTTGAAGACTTCGGTTCTGAAACTCGAAAACGAAAATTTCAGGAGTTGGCCGACCGGCACTTGCAAACTGCTTCTGCTTCGGGCACCACGTGGCAAGAAAGACTGATTAAAATGGTGTTGGCTGCATGTTTTATACCCCTGACGACCTGACATCATGGAAGAGGAGACAGCAACCGACACAGGACCCAAGACTTTGTTATTCAGGCCGGCTGAGGACAACCTGCCAGCATATTACCCAAATGTAATGACTGCAACAGTGAAACACAAAGAACATCAAGGGGGAAGATCAAGAAACATGACTGGGATTTTGGATACAGATCTTTAAGAGAAAAACAATACATATAAACTATTATATTCATAAAGTAGCAGAAAGTATTCTAAGAACTAAATCAACACCAGAATGCAAAAAGGAGATTCTACCGATAGGAATAACTGCAATTAGGGATACAGACAATAGGCAAGAGGGGGCTGGAATTTATTGGAGAAAACTGACAAAGGAACAAAGGTATTCAGAGCAAATAGATAGGGAAAAGTAAACAAAATGGGAAGCCACCAATAATTTATTTGGGCTGCAAGTTAAGAGATTGCCTTCCCTATCAAGGACTGATAGAGTATAGGCAAAGAAAAAGAAATATGGGGGGTGCTAAACGAAAGACCAGCACTGGTAGAGTTTTTAGCAGAATCGAGAACAAAAGCTGCTGTTAAAAAAAGAATAATTAGCACAACTTATAAAATATTGCATGATAAGAATAAGAATCAATCACAGGAGGTTAGAAAGGATTGGGAAGAGAGACTGGATAAGCAATTCATAAATAAATAATGGGGGGATGTCTCCCAAATATGCAACAAAATCTAGAGGATTTTTCCTTGGAAATGTTCACACAGGTACTTTGATATCCCAAGCAGAATGTTGGAGGAGTGATGGGGAAGAAAGAAGTTATTGGGAACATGTTTTCTGGGAGTGAAATGAGTTGGCAGACTTAAGATTCCCTGCAGACTACTCTAGCGGAGGTACTAGGTGAGTAAATTGGTGTATCTAAGGAAATGATTGTTCTGAGCTATGATACAGAATCGGAGTTGCCTAGACATTGTAAGGCCTTGCTGAGTCTAATTATAGTAGCTGCCAAAAAAGCAATTACTAGAAAATGGAAATCAAAGTCTAAATCAACTGTACTAGAAGTAGTGAATATAGTATCAGAAATAAAATAACTGGAATTGGGATCTTTAGAAAAGGGTAGGAGCAAATTACATAGAAAAAATGGGAAATGTGGGGGGGGAAAAAACATACAGGGAAGGAATGAGGTTTCAAAGGCGGCAGAATTTGAATGAACTATGCAATGTCTGACAAAGACTGGGTAGTTTATAAGTGGTGTATAATGTTGAAACTAAAATTATGTCAATATGGTTTGTGATTTATAATGCCTGTGACTAAGATTATGTCAATATGGTTTGTTTTCAATTATATAAACATATGACCATGAGGTTACTAGGCTATTTGGCCCTGTGGCCCTTTATAAGCCAAGCTAAGGGTTTAGCCCATGTTTAGACAAGTCAGCACCCAAAGCCTCTGTCCAGTAAGGGACACAGGTGGAATCCTAGGGCTGTATTTTCTGGCTATGTCATAAGTGATAACTTAATAAAGATTTCTTGTTAAAAAAAAAAGAAATTACAAAGGTCACTAAACTTCACTGGATCTAATAACAGGAGTTGATATACAATTTTGTCTTGGAATTTAATGGCAAAGATAGTTACGTATATTAAATATTTTAAAACCCTCTATTTTATTAAAACATAAACAACCATCAGAAGTATCCAAGATTACACAGATTTAGTTAACTAGGAGGCCGAATTTTACCTTACTCATCAGCCAGAAGGGTCATAGTCTGATTAAGAATTATACATCCTCAGAGTTAAGCAAAGGGCAGATTCAGAGGATAGATATGCACTTTTTAAGGGACACTGGTGGTGACCTAACATTCTCTTTAGTTAATTTATATCTCCTTCCAGGTTAGTCTACGGGCAGATAAGACTAAAATACTTACGGAATGGGCTGTTTTCTAAGAAGGAACTGCAATACGAACAGGAGACTGGCGCATAGTGATTTCAATAGCTGAAGAATATTCTGTCCCCTGAGCACTTAGAATTTCCTCACTAAGTAGATTAATCAACACATTTCTTACTACAATATGGATTGTGAACAAATAAAGATTTACCAGGTAAGACATTCTTGGTAGAACCCCTGGAAATTTTCCCTCTCTCTCTTTTTCCTATATCTTTTTGCCTTGTAGCCTGTAACCTTCTGGGCTTCCCAGTGTCAGAGTGGCCTAGTTCCCTGACAGTGGGGACCCAATGTCCATACCTACCTTTGGGATGGGGGGGGTCTTGTGGGATGAATTGCCATAAAAAACACAGACAGTGACGGTGGTTAGGTGTGCGAGCGTATGTGTGTTCTTTTTTTAATGTCATTTTACCCCACCCCTGGTCATGACAGGTCCACCTGCATCACAATGAGAGCTACCTATGGTCCCACCATATTACCGCATGCACTCCCCTTCACATGTAAGAACAGGAGTTACCATCACTGGCTTGGGCAGCCGCAAAGCATGCAACTCCTAACTGGCTGCTACTTTCTGTGCTACATGAAACCACCACTGCATGTCACCAGAGTGGCAGAAAAAGACAGGAAAGAAATCACCTCCTCTTCCCTAAGAGGTGCTGCTCATCCTCCCCTGCTTTCCCACCAGTTGCCTGGGTTGTAGTTAGAGCTATATCCCACACCACCCACCAGGAGGCTTTCCTAGGATTACCTTTGATCATGCTCCAGTGGTGTTGATATATAGGAAGTGCTTAATGCTGCATTTGGCTGGACTAGGCAAAGCTCTGCAACAGATTACCTAGTAACAGCTGCATGCTGTCTGACTTGTCTTGACTTAATTATTGATCCCTCTACCAACAAGGAAGTGACTCAATTTTATTTTATTTAGTTTTGTATTCATTTATTCCGGTCACAAGAGGTACTGCCATTTGTTATAACCACTTGTTCTTACTGCATAACCAAATTTGCTCTAAGGATACTAGATCCTGTGAAAAGAAAGGTAATGATTACACTTGAGGTGATTCTGTCTGGTTTACAATATTACAGCTGCAAGCAAAATGTCTTGCAGGGGATTCTTAAATATGAGTCATTTCATACATCTCAGATAACTTCCAGAACAACAGAGAGATCAGGCAGCAGAGAAATAGAGGAAGTTATGAAACAATAAAAAGAGGGAAGACTCAGGGGTGGACATACTATCAATGGAGGTATAGGGGAAGGATATATTTACTAGGAATTTTGCCCTATTAGCTACTTATGTACTAGTGATAGGTACCTGTCCCTACCTTCCTGGAAGTAAGCTATTATGGCATTCATCCTGAAATCAGGGGAGGACGTTTTGCAGGTGTAGTCTTGTATAGCCAACATTATATTAAATCATGATTGCAAGTTCTTTATGGCCATTTTAGCAAAAACAGCAACTAGATATCCTCTCTTGTTAATACACCTCAGTTGGTACAAAATTAGTCTGATGTAACTACATCCCATAATCTAATAAAAACTTTCCTGCATTTTAAAAGATGTACATAGATCAGGGAGTATTCTTCTGCTGGTCAGTTTGGATGCAGAAAATGCATCTGACCAGGCAGATTGGGAATATTTATTATTATCCTGTATAGGGTTTCCAAAAGCAAATGTAAATAAAATTAAGGTTTATATATATATATATATATATATATATATATATACATACATACACACATACTCTGGCACTACAGCTCACATAAAAATTGAAGTTAGGCTGTCAGAGGCATTTTAACTTTTTAGAGGGACTAGGCAAGGTTGCCTGTTATCACCTCTGCTGTTTGCGATCTAGTCAAGACAATGGCAATTAAATTCGGCCCATCTATACTTGCTGGGTATAGTCAATTTGGTCAACAACATAAGATCTCATTATATGCAGACTTAACTGTTGATTGGTCTAATCCAGATACAGACCTGTTACAGTTGTTTTAATACCTGAAAAACTTTAGTAGACTGTTGAGTCATAGTTAATGTTTTGAAACCAAAACAGTAAAAGTTAGCTATATCACTGGTGGAGAACATTCAAGTAAGCATTTGATGACAGCAATATAACTAACCTACTGTCCGATTAAATTTAGCTCCAACTGTATCCCATCTCCCCTTCATCTGCCTCTCAAGATATACCTGAAACTGGCTCACCTACAGCTATCACACAAGACCAAGTCCTAAAAAGTGCCATCAAAAGCTAAAAATACTGCATTGATGAGTCCTGACAATATCTGTGGGTACATCTTACATAGCATGAAGCCTGATTTAGCCACACCCCTAACAATACTGTTCAATCTCAGCCTCCATACAGGTTTTGTACTGAGTAAATGGAGAACAGTTACAGTCACTTCTCTGCATAAGGAAAGGCCTTCCACAAACCCAGGCTATTAAAAGCCCGTAAGTCTGATAAGCTTTATATGCAAAGCCATGGAAAAACTTATCATGGAATTAATCAATCAGGGCACAGGAAACCTCCAAACACTAGACCCATCTCAGTTTGGATTTGTCAAGGGCAGGTCATGGTTACTCATCCTAATAGATTTTCTGAAAAGGTCACCAAAGCAATGGATGAAGGCAAAATGGTACACATGGCATACTTCGACCTGGCCAAAGCTTCGGACAATTCCCCATTCAGGCATACTAAAAAAGCTAAATAAACTGGAAATAAACCCTTATATGTCACCCCATTGGATTGCCAACTGGCTCATAGGACGCAAATAATCAAAACTGGGAAAGTTACCTCCACAAAGACATCAGTCACCAGTGGGGCATCTACGTTTCTGAAGTACAAGTCAATAACAAGGGGCTCTGGCTGACTAAGTCTGAAGGTGGCTGCAAGCTAGGAGATGTCATTGAACACCCAAATGACTTAGCCATCATGCATGAAGTTTTGTCTCAAATAAATAACTAGAGTCAAAATCATGGTGTGGAACGAAATGCCAAAAAATGCATTATTGTATCCTTTGGCAAGTCATCTACCACAGGAACTCCCATACTGATAATATGCCCCTAAGAGTTGACCCAGTTTTTCAGGATTTAGGAACTTATGTGGACAGTGACCTAACTTTTGACCAACGTGCATCTATTGTTGTAAGAACATCCTTCTATATTGTACAGCTTATAAACAAAATGATTGTGCCTAGATCTAGGGATGACATTGTCCCCTTTACTCTGTCCTAATTAGGCCAATCATTGAATATAATGTCCCCTTTGGCATGTATCTGCCCAGAAACATGCAACAACTGGAATGCCTACAGAAATACATTATTAAAAGGATGCAAGGCTTAAACAACATGTCCTACATGGACCGACTCAAAGCCCTGTCACTGCACTCTGTATCTTACAGACTGCTAAGAGGTGAGCTGTGTCTGGCATAGAAGGAATCTTCTGATCCATTACTGATGGATTTATTGCACATCAAGTCAAATGGCATCAGAAATGCTTGGTCTAGGGATCTAAACCTCTTCCACAACAGCAGAATGGTTTGGAGGGACAGGTATATTTCAAAGCGGATACTGCTGCTATGAAACAAGACCTCCCTATCTACATAAAACAAAGTTTATCCCTGTACATTTTCAAGTGCAACTTAGATCTATATATGCACCAGAAATAAGCGTTTGGAACAAGATGATAAGAAAAAAGTCAGTGAAACCAAAACGCAAACTCGCTGCCACTCGCAACAATGTTATCAACAACAGAATTACACAGTTCCAACACCACGTATAGTATAAAGCCAAATTTAATATCAAAAGTTAAGCGCTTTCACCCGCACAAAGCGAGCTTCATCAGAACAAATTAATACAACAACTAAACGACATTTAAATAACCTTTCTTGGTGCCAAAAATGTCTTAAAGCTATAGGCAATGAATATTTACATTGACACATGTAAAATATATTAAAATGTGTGTTATGTCTAAAAGTTTTCTTGTAAAATACACTAGTAGTTAATATTATATCTACCAAAACAATCCATGTAAGTCGATTATTTCATAAACATTGTTAACACTATATATAAAAACTTTCGTGTTATAAATGCATTACCTGTCTAACTCCAAAATGGGTTTGACAGTTATAAATTCATTTAATCCTGGTGAAGTCATGGCATCAGTTAGTAGTTGCCACCATAACTCTCTATATGCTAAAAAATTCTTAATGTTGCCACCTCTAGGATTGGTAGTAACATTTTCTAATATGGCAAATTTAAAATAATGGTCCTCGCCCTGACTCTTTATATGTTTATATAATGCATTTTTAATATCCTTGGTTTTAATACAGTACAAATGTGAATAGATTCTTTTCTTAAATTTTCTCTCTGTCTTTCCTATATAATAGGATGGGCATGTCATACATTTTGCAAGATAAATAAGCATATTGGTGTTGCAATTGCCATGTTTAAAAATAATTTTGGTTTTATTAATGTTATTCAAAATTAGATATTTCTGTTCATTTATGGCATAACATTGATGGCATGCCCCACATTTGACTACGTCCAAGTTCTTTGTTCCAGTCTTTTTTACCATGTTCAAATAGTTCTTTTAAATTTCTACCCATTTTATAAACAAAGGAAGGCTTGGATCCTAGGGTATCAGTTATCTCTTGATCTGTTAAAAATATATGCCAGTTCCGATTCATGATATCCTTAATATGGTTACTATGGGGGTCAAATTCAATTATACAAGCTCTATTATATGTATTATTGTCCCTTTTAGTAGTAGCTTAACTTTTGATATTAAATTTGGCTTTATACTATATGTGGTGTTGGAACTGTGTAATTCTGCTGTTGATAACATTGTTGGTTTAAGCTGACTTTTTTCTTATATATGGGAAACAGAAAATTTACCCAGGACTGCCTCCTGTACTACTAATGGAGAGATGCAGCTCCTAAATGTTTGATCCTATGCATGGGTCCCCTCAATTATCTATGGTATCATCCCAGTTATTCTTTTTAGGGGTAATATATAATCATCAACCATCATCATCAATCATCAACCATAGGATGGGTAAAGCCAATCTATAACCAACTGGGATAGGTTATTTTGAGCACAAAAAGAAAATTGGCTACGCTTAAAATGGCCTGCAAGAGCAGACAGCCTAGTACTTCCCTATGAACCTATAATATCACATATTTAAAGGTCATAGTAACAGATTCTTTGCCAACTTTGATAGAATTAAAGTACAAGAAGATTTTAGTGAAACTAAAAGGAATACTTAGAAGATGGAAAGACCAGAAAACCATGGAGTCTGAACCAGGCTGCTACCACCACCACCATATGTCTGCTAAACACCCGGGGAGTTGTGATCAGACCAAAGGACACAAAACTGAAAATCACTGGCTCCCAGTCTGAAGTGCAGGAATTTCTTGGATTGCTTTGCCATCTTGATGTGGTAGTAGTCACTCTTGAGATTCACAGAGGATATCCAGTCACCCTTTCTGAAAAGAAGCAGCACAGATTGCACCGGGATCATCTGTAATTTAGTCTGTTTGATGTGGAAGTTCAAATTGCTTAGGTCCAGAATAAGCCCGAGGTCCTTATTCTTCTTTGGCACTAAAAAGAATCTTGAGCCGATCCTGGATCTTCTTTGGTGTGGTACAACTGCTTGGATGTTCCATTTTGACAAAAGCGTGAAGATTTTGGCTATTTCTGCTGCCCTTCTCTGGGGGCGGGGTGGGGGATGGAACATCCAGAAGGGACCTTTGTCTTACAATTCGAGTGGGGAAAAAAGAAACGGAGTAACCTCTGGCAACTATTCAACACCCAGGTGTCTGATTTGATAGCCTCCTAAGTTTCTAGGTGAAGGAATATGTATCCCAGATTGCTTCTAGAGTACGGCAATTGGGCAAACATTCATAGGCACTGAAAAGGCCTTCCAGAGAAAGGACCTCTGAAGCCCTGATTATGCAGACTGCTCCTGCCCTGAGAATGATGTCCATAAAAGTTTCCCCCTCTGCCATGAGGAAACAGTCACCTGGAGTATCTCAGGAAAACTGCTAAGACTTTCAGAAGAACACTTTCTTGTCACCTCACTGATTCCTAGAAAAGAGTCTCTGTGAGGTAGATAAATTAACTTTCATGACAAAGTCTTCCCACCCTGCTCACTCCTGGTCAAAATTTCCTTAACCTTCGGTCCAAACAGGGTGGACCCATCAAAAGGGGTGTTAAGAAAAGATGCTTTAATTCATTCCCTCCAATGGAGCTCTTCTGAGTTTGTACTCAAACTCCCAGTGGATGTGGCCTGAGCCTTTTAAACAATGAAGTTTTCACCTCATAAGTCAAAACAAATGTTTACATCTCTAGAACCATAAGTGTTTCTAGAAAACTGTACAGCAAACTATCCAGCACAAAGTAACATTTACAATGGCTGCATTTATTCAATTCTAGGTCTTAAAATGGATTTTATAATCTACAATAACCACAGTAAATATGAATTACGTAATGTGTAAACAGTTTACGATATCTTGGTGACCATTCAAGCAACACAAATACTGCCAACAGCATTTTCTTCATACGCCTGTAAGCTTTCTTATCAGGCTAAATAGTTCAGTCTATTTCACTTGATTGTTGAAATACTTAGAGAAATATAAAAATGATGACAATACAAAAACAGTATGCAAATAACATTCAATACCTCGATCCGTATTAGAGATCAAATATCAATATAGGTGCGTTTGCCACTGTGTAAGCTTTAAGATGAAATCCTCTAATGTGTTGCATTGTAGCATGATTTTGGAATTATTAATGCAAATATAAGCAAGTAAAATTCAATGCCTAGACGTATCAGTAGGATGCAACTGCAGAAACACCTGGAGGCGTCACTAGGTTGTAATGCATTAAAGCACTCCACTAAATTACACAAATACATCCAGGTATGCCAGTGAGGAGTTATGCCAGTGCTTGCTGCACAGGCTGAACCATCAGCTGCAATGAAAATTAGCACATGGATATGCCGGCAATAGAAAGCATACTGGACAACTGAGTTTCTAAGTATTTTCATACCTCTGGAGATTATAAAGAAGCCACCTGTTTGAACACCTCAGTAACAAGGTCACGTTGGAGTTTCATCAAATAAGCCAAGCTCAGTGCATACGGAGCAAATGTGGCTGAAGTGTAGGTGCACTTACCAGAGTGGTCCAAAGCCCGGACTCACTGTTCAGAGGAAGGACCAACATACTCTCTTCCAAGATGCCTTTCCTAGTGACCTCAGCAACAACACTTTCAACAGCAGTATCTTTGGGGTGTGGGGACTATCTGGTTTGTATTTAACTGGCTCCAAAGCATCCAGCTCTCCAGGCCCTAGAGAACACGAGATCGACAAGGGTGTCTGCAGGGGATAGTACCCATGACAGGGATGGGACCTGCACTGAAAGCCACTAGAAATGCAGACAAATCCGGAGAGGAGGGCTTTGGTGAGCCACTCCTGTGCTGTTGCATTAATTCAAGAATCCTGCCAAAGGAGGCACCTTTGCAAGGGGACTTGGAGGAGCCCTCCCCTTCATCGAAGTTGAAATCTTTGGTAAGGGACTCCCTTGGGGGAGTCTAGGTGAGCTTTCACAAACTCTTTTTGTGTACCACCTTATGGAGATGTCGGGGGGAAGGACTGCTTAAGAGAAGCAGAGATGCTAGATGGGCAAGTCAGTCAGGATGGATCCAGATGCCTATCTGCAACATGAAACACTAATACCAAAGCCAAATGGGAGAGTCCCTTTCATCGTGCAATCTCAGATAAGCTTCAATAACAATCACTGACCAAGCCATGTCCAGTGAGACCAGAGTCAAGCTATCAATCACCAAGGGATGAGAAGGATCAGAGACTCCCGACACTGATCCCTTGGCACTGACCTCTAGTGCCAGGGTGCCTCTGCCTCTGCAACAGACATCAAAGTCGAATCCATCAAACCAGCAGCTGATGCTGAAGATGGCCATTATGTTGTCAATGACATCGGGTGAACCATATCTGGGCACGATCTGAAGACAACACTGTGAAGAGGAGGTCTGAATGATTACAAATAACAGTCAGAACAAATTGAACAAAGCCTTACATAGCTGGTATAGCATGAGAAATTCCCTTGTCTCTCAGAGCTGAAGGAAACAAGATGATTCCTAACTCCATTTATGTCTTAAGGAAAGATGTCAAAACCTGATCCCAATTAACATCTTTAAGACTCCTTGAAGACCCTCACAGACCTGGATGAAGCCACAGACCATTGCTTCTTGGGTCTGGATACAGAAAAGGCAAACTCATGGGTCCTACAGGGAGATTCATGGACCAGAAGAGGATAGGGTGAAAGGATGAAAATATCATGCCCAAAATTGGAGCCACCTAAAGCCAGGGACTCAGAATATCCTGGTCCATCAAAGTTGTTGAATCCAAAAGATGGAGATGTGTCAGATCTGGAGGAGGAGGAAAATGGGCCCCAAAGAGCCAGTGACTAACAGAGATGAGAAAACAACAGAGCAGCTACAGGGAAAATCTACTTCACGATTCCTGGATTATCTCCTGATATTTTGCTTCTTTCTCTTCTTTTCCTTTTCTTAAGCCTTTTCTCTCTGAGACTTCTCCAGATTCTTTGAAGGAGATCTATTGCTTCCCCTCCTCCTTTTTCAGCTTCTTACCTGGGGAAGGAGACAGAGAAGCCAATGAAGGGGCAGGAAAGGCAATAACCCCATCATTACCTGCTTGGCCCTCCTGCTTGCAAGGGTTTAGAGTCAAAGTCCAAACAATCCTGACAATCTTCTTCAAGGTAGGTGATGCCTAAACATATCACACACCTGTCGGGGGGACTTGCTTGTGCCCACAGCCCAGGCACTTCCTGAATCCCAAAGACATATTCATTCTAGAGGTACAGCACACATACCAAAAAGTATGTTACTAATAACAATAACAGTAATACCCTAAACACCAAAATAAGATTAACATCAGTAATCAGGGAAACTTTACACTACCAACTACCCTAAAAACTCCAATGGGCGAGGAGGAGGAAAATAACCACATTATCAATAATTTTTCTAAAGCAGACAGAAATAAATCTATCACTAGCATCATCATCATCATCAACCCCCTTTTCCCCATTTTCTACATGGGATTTGGGAGTTGTGTCAACTGCCACCATTTCTCTTTCTATTCAATGTCAATCTCCTACCTTCCTCAGCACTCATGCCTGACTGTTGGAGGTCTTCTCTCACACAATCCATCCATCTCTTTGCTGGATGCCCTCATTTTTGCTTGCCTTCTTTCCTGTCTGCCCCATATTTTTTTTCACCAGATTGCCTTTTGCTTTTCTGCAAATGTGCCCAAACCCCTGTAATCTGTTCTCTTTCTTCTTTTCTGCAACTAGAGCTACTTTAGCTTCTACTCCTAAGTCCTCATTTCTGTGTGTCCCACAGTGTGCATCCTACCAGCCATCTCAGGCACTCCATTGCCATCACCACTAGCCTCAACCGCCTTGCCTTTACTGCCCAGGTTTCTGTACCATACAACTGTGCTGGTCGCACCACTATTTTATACACCTTTTCAGCCTTTTTGGCATTACTCTGTCACACACTACACCTGAGACACTGCCAGCTGGCTGCAGCCCCTCTGATTTGTAGCTCTGATGACCTCATTCAGACTTCCCTTCTCCTCAACCATCCCTCCCAGACACATGAAGCTGTTAACCTGTTTCCCTTCTATCTCAATTTTCATTTTTTTCTGATTTCCCCCCATTTGTTGCCATTACAACTGTCTGTACTCAGATTCATCCCACCTGCCTTCAGTTTTGCATTCCATTCCCCTATCCTTTGCTGACGTTCTTGCTTAGAGTCTGCCTGTAATGCCACTTCGTCTGCATACAGCAGCTTTGTTGATCTGTCTCTTCCAACCGGTTTGCTAATGTCCATCACCAGTATGAACAGCAGTGAGCTCACAGATGAACCCTGATGCACATGCACTCCCACTGGGATCCCCTCTGTGAGGCTGAACACTTTCGTACTAGAGTCATTAAATCCTTGTACAATTCTACCAATGTTTCTGTGACTTCCAATCACCATAGGACTGCCCAAATCAGCTGTCTTGGGACCTTGCCATACGCTCTCTCCAACTCTAGGAATGCCCAGTTGGAATCTTTCCTCATTTTTAGCTTCTTTTCAACTATGTGTCTTATTACAAACATTTGGTCAGTTGTAACTCATCTGAATCAAAACTGCTCATGTCCCATCTTATTTTCTACTACTCCGTGTATTCGTTTATCACTCACATTCTCCAGAACTTTCATGCAATGTGACAGGAGTTTCATACCTTTGTACTGCCCACAGTTGTGAATGTTCCCTTTTTCTTTGAACACTGGTACTAGTATGCTTATTTTCCAATCATCTTGAATACGCCTTTTTCTCCAAACTACTAGGAGTACCCTTGGGAGCCATTTCACCCCTATCTCACACAACATCTTTATCATATCTTGCTGCTTTCCCTGACTATTTTCTTTAGTGCTGTTTTTCCTTCTATAGTGGGTTCCTTCTCTTCTCTCACAGTATGCTGCATCTGGGGTAGTGCACCTTCTGCGGAGTTTTCTTTGTTCTTAAACTGCTGGAAGTATTCCTTCCATCTGCCTCTGATGTCCTGTGGACTAGTACGCAGGTTATTGCTGGCACCTGTTATGAAGGGTGTCTGATGATTTTCTTTATCTTTCTCTCTTTTCCTTCCAGCCTCATATAGTTTATTTGCGCCATCTCCTGACTCACCTTCCAGAAGCTGGCAGAGTGCCCCTTATGGCTTGTACTTCGCTGCTACAAATCCTTTCTTAGCTTATTTGTTGGATAAGTTTCCTTCCTAGCCTGGTCCCTTTTCTCTCTCTCACTTTTTCCTACATTCCTTCTTACTTTTGATAACTTCCAGAACTTCTGCAGTCCCCACCATCACCAAATTTCCTTATGTACCTTATTTGCATACCTGGCTCAGCTGCACATCTGTTCTGTAGTCCTCACACATGCCGTTTTGAGGTGCTACCATTCTTCTTCAACTCCATCTATTTCTTCTTCTTAAGGGTGCTACAGCCCTGAGTAAACTTCCTTGACATAAAGTGTTTTCTGTCCAATTAACTTTTACGTCTTCAGCCTGGTCTCTGCTGATCTTAGAGCCTTCGTTGTCCACTGCTCGCAGCTGCTTGCAGCAACCAGTGGTTTACGCTGTGGGGCGACTATTTCACTGGGGATTGACTTTGCAAATGCTGATTCTACTCTAGTCCCTACTAGGAGGAGGTCTACAAGAGTTGCATGTTTGTCTCTCTTGTAAGGGATCTTGTGACCATCTCTCTTTCTGAACCATGTGTTGGCTACTATCAAACAATTTGCCAGGCCCATCCTTCTTTATTCTTGTAGCTCCACCCATGTGGACCCAGGCAGTCCTCATATCCTGTTCTGTACATCCTGACATGTGCATTCAGGTAACCCATTATCAACACTAATTCATCTTGTCCTGCTTTATCCAGTAGGTTGTCAGACTGCACTCTTTTCCTCACAATCACAACCCTGTTGTGGGGCATAGGCTGATGATATAAATACGGTCCTATCATTATGCTGGAGTCTGACTGCCATGAGTCTATCACTAATTCTGATGATGTCCCTTACTGTCTTCTGAAACCTCTCCCTCACCCATCATTATCAACCTATGCTTCTTCTTTCGGCTTTTCCCGGTTAGGGGTCGCCACAGCAGATCACCTTGTCCGCTCATGATTGGCAGTGAAGTTTTACAGTGTCGAGTTGCCAGCCCGGCGTCCAACCTTCCACAGAAGGCACAGACATGCACGCACTCACGTCTAGGGCCAATTTAGAGTGTCCAATCCACCAACAGCATGTCTTTGGGATGTGGGAGGACACCGGAGCACCCGGAGAAAACCCACGTGACCAGAGGGAGGATATACAGACTCCGCACAGAAGGCACCCCAGCCGAGGATCGAACCGGAGAACCTCTTGCTGTGAGGCGGCAACGCTAACCGCTGCACCACCGCGGCCGCCCATATTATCAATCTATAGTAAAACTACTAAAACATTTTGCTTCTACTACTTTGGATTTTGTAGTGTTTTCATATCGTCATCCTCTATTAACCTTTTAGTAGTTTTAGCATAGGAGTATCAACCTATGCTAAAACTACTAAAAGGTTAATAGAGGACGATGATATGAAAACACTACAAAATCCAAAGTAGTAAAAGCAAAATGTCAAATACTTGGTTGGTGCTGTTGGAGATGAGTCTGACACTTTCAGCAGCACACAATATCTGAGGTAATAGGCTTGTAAGGCATTACGGGTGAAGAGACAGTGCTTTAGAGTTGAAACTCTTGTTATAACCAATATGGGATTCGAAGAACCCATAGGTTGAGATGGAGAGAAAAGACAACATCGGATCCAGTGATTCCAAATTTGGATGGCTCTAGCCACTCAACTTAGCTGGGAGTCTCAGGACTGCAGCAAAAATGTCACTATCCTGAGCTGGGCTAATGTATGGTGTCTTATGATTCTCATTTATTTGTCCATCCTAAGAATTCCCTGGTATTCCAGTTTCCATACTGATTATCAAACCATTCCTTTGACAGGTCTAATGCCAATCCAACCAATCCTTTCCCTTTCCTGATTTGATACAAGCATATTATTAGGGACTTCTCCTTTAGCCAGTTTTGATTTCCAACTGTTATCTGTCCCAGACACATCTGATAACCAACTGGCAATCCAGCATTTTTCCCAGGATATCACCAGTTCCTTTGCCAGGTATTTCTAAAAAATCTCCACTATTGTTCTCAGCACCTGAGGAATCTGCCCTTCAGACCCTAGACAGGACCAAAAATGTACTCCAGCTCCCTTACATCTTTGGTTTCCCTACTTCACTACTAATTGTTTCCAGATCAAGTCATATTTCCATGTTTTTAGCAAATATAAAAACTTTAACTAGACTGCCTCTTTATATAGTCTTGGGTCTGGGCCCAAAGGCCATCATCCTCTGCAACAGCAACCAATTTGACCCAAGAAACCCTAGGCCTTTTGCTTTCCCAAACAAAATCCTGAGAGACACTTGAGTCCCTCTATAAATGTCACAGTGGTTGGGTCAGAAATATTTATTTTATTTATTTTACATTTGTTGACCAGGCTAGTCCAACTGGATACATTTCCATTTTCAGTAGAGGCCCGGGGAGAAAAGCTCTAACATAACACAAAATGAAATATCCAATTGTATAACAAATAAAATAATAAGTATTTGAAATAAAGAAGAAGGTTATTAAAAAGTACAATACTAAAAAGGTGAGTATAAAGTCATATATCAGTCATGTAATCGTATGATACGTGAAGATACACTACAGTTCATTGTAGTTAACATAAATGCTTGTGGTTATATAAGTTTTACAATGACCAGATTTTAGCATACAGAGGGGTATGTAGAGTATGATTATGTATCCATAGGCAGTAAGAAGATAAAAATAGGATAGGTAGTAGATTAATCTGGGTTAGTGCAGGATACCTAAAAGATGTATGGCATAAGGGGCTCAGTATAAAATTTCAAGGCCAGTACCTCTTGTTCAGCTACAATGGGCCATTGTCTTCTAATTCCCATACATTCCTCCACAGTTCTAGCCACTGAGCTATTATGGTAGCTGTAAGTCAGCCTCCCCCAGGTATTTAAAGTCTACCCTGTTCAAAGATGGAAAATCTTGTCTCAAGCCCATGGAGGGCAATTTATAAAGACTACCCTAGTTTTGTTCTGGTTAATTGTGTACCCCAAAGTATGTCTAACTCTAGTCATTCATTCCATGTTAGCTGGAGCCAGGCAAGTCAGGGCAAGGTGTCAGGCCTATGGCTCCATTCATTCCTACATAGGAATCCCAACAAGCTAATTCACTTGGTTGTCAAGTGAGAAGGAGCAGGGCAGCCAGCTGGTCCTGGGGAATAGCCTACCTTCTGTACGAGCAGAGGAAACCTTTCCATGGGGAGGCCCTTCCATGCTCAGCTTTGTGTTACCCCCCTACAGGGAAAATGCATTTCAATGGCCTGAATTCTCCCTGGATTACTGTGCAACTACACTTGGCAGTGCGGGCTCACTAGGCTCAAGCTCCATGAGGTGAAACACCTAGTATTCCACATGGTGTCACCCATGTGGTGAGCCAGAGCCATTTCCCATCCCCCAGGAAGGGTTAAGCCAGCAATGGTCCCTCACATTCACCTCTTTCCTATTAGCGCAAACTGATGCCAGATACACTATTCAAATTTAGGCTGCTTGCGACATAGTCACTGCTTTATTGCTCTAACTCTTAGTAAAAGACTGAAACGTCTGATAGACTATACAAGGCTGCCAAGAATTTTGTAAGAGAATTACTGAAAAAGAGGAAGCATAGATTCGATTAGTAGCCAGGTGAACCCAAATGGCAAAAATGTGTGTTCCAAGGGCAAACCATGAATACTGCCTGGTTAACTGAGTGGCTAGCAATCACAAAAGTAGGGAAATGGTGACTGAGGGAATAAAATCCATGATTATAGCATGAGGTTTATAAGCAATTCACTGCCTTAATGCTTTGCCTTCACTTTTTGTAAGTGAACAAACACTGTTCAAACTGGTCCTCGATTCAATGACAAAGGAAAAAAAGATATCCACTGGAACGGCACCTGTCTCAATCTCCCCAAGTTGTTCCTCACAACCTTCCTATATTAAACTATAACACAGTTCTTATGAAGTAGGCAAGTTGAAAGGAACATTTTTTTCTAGACACTTTAGGCAAGAAATGACAAGCAATATTATTCCCAATAAAAATGTCAGTACATGTACTGCAGTCAAATTCAAAAGATGGAACAAAATTCACCATAGATTAGTAGTACTGTTCATATCTGTCAAAATCTTTCTTTTTATTCAAAATATTAAAGCAAGAGAACCAATAAAGGTTATATGTCACTGCTTACATTTGAAGCACTTGAATGTAGTTTGATGATGTACACACAGGTTCAGTGTTTCAGAGACGTTTTTTCACTATTTTCTGCTGTTAAAGACATATACCCTATTTAAACCAGGCTAAAATACTGTACAAAAAATCCACAAAGCAGCTGTGTTCCCCAAAAGAAAAACAAATGAAACCATAAGATGAAGAAAGTACAGTTGTGTGCACTTACCATAAATGTAGATGTTCGAGTGTATTCACTGTTGCAGTCATTACATTTGGGTTATCCGCTTGCAGTAGCCCTCAGTCGGCCTGATTAACAAAGTCTTGGGTCCTGCGTCAGTTGCTGTCCCTTCTTCCATGATGTCAGGCTCGTCAGAGGTATAGAACATGCAGCAGACGCCATTACATCAATTTTTCTTGCCCCAGATGTCAGGTGCCCCCCTAATGGGAAGCAATTAACTCTATAATACAAGGATATACCTCCAACAAAAAAGCAAATACACCAAAAAGCTTTTTGAGCATAGTAATTGAGAGCAGAGGTATAGCCAAAAGAAGAAAGGGGCTGGAGGGAGGGTAACCAGGACTGCAACAGTGAATACACTCGTACATCTACATTTATGGTAAGTGTACACAACTGTACTATGTTCTTCGTGTTTCACTCTTGCAGTCATTACATTTGGGTAGATTCCCAAAGCTAAGGTTGGGAGGAGGAATTTAAATAGAATTAGGACCAGCTATAAGGCCCTACAAAAGACTGCAGTGGCAAAACCAGCTATGGATTTAAAAAAAATTGACAAATGATAATGCTTGGTGAAAGTATGTACAGAAAGTACAGTTTTGTACCTACCATAAATGTAGATGTCCGAACTGGATAGCATCTGCAGTCATAACAAATGGGTTGTCCTGTCGTCAGGCAGCCCTTCGGTCGGCCGGATTCCAAAGTCTGGGTCCGGCTTCGGCTGATGTCGCACTTCACCCGACGTCATCTCTGCTGGTCTTCGGGTATAAAGGCATCAGCCAATTTCATTTTCCTCAGTGTTTCTTGCCCCAGATGCCAGTTGCCCTCTTGGGAGGCTAAATTTTGGATAAATGCCAATGTTTCCAAAAAAGTAGAAGGCAAACACAAAAATAAGCATGTATGTAGATATATACAAACAAATACACCATAAGAGACTCCCCAGCTAGCTATTAGGAGGGTAAATACCCTAGGAGTACCACAGAGGGAAGGAGGGTATTTTGACTGCAGATGCTATCCAGTTCGGACATCTACATTTATGGTAGGTACAAACTGTACTATGTCCTTCATGGATGCATCTGCAGTCATAACAAATGGGTAGAATACCATAGCCAAAACTAGGGGTGGAGGGAGAAAAATTATGGTAGTTAGGATCCCTTGCAGTACAGCAGTGGCAAACCCTGCTCGGGATCTAGAGTATAGAGGTAAATTATAATGCTTGGCAAATGTATGCACGGAGGTCCAAGTAGTCAGCCTCAATAATGTCCTTGGTTGCCACTCCTCAGAAGAAAGCTGTGGTAGTGGCTGTAGCCCTTGTAGAATGAGGTCTTATGTTCTGTGGAATTGGTTTTCCATGGTAGGAGTAACAGAATCTTATGCAATTTCCTATCCATTTGGAGATTGTCTGTTTGGAAATTGCTTTTCCTTCCCTTCCTGTTGCATAGGCTACTAAAAGCTGGTCAGTTTTTCTGTTACTTTGGTTCTGTCCAGGTAGTAGCGTAACTGTCTGTGTACATCCAAGGTATGCAGCATTCTTTCCCCTGTTTTGTGGATTGGGAAAGAAGGTAGGTAGGTGGATTGCCTGGTTTAAAGACACTCTGGATACCACCTTAGGCATAAATGTAGGATTAGTTCTCATGGACACCCTGTCTTGATGGAAGATTAGGAAGGGTTGCACTGCCATTAAGGCCTGTAGTTCCGAAACCCTCCTTGCTGAGGTAATTGCCAGTAGGAAAGCAGTTTTCCATGACAGGTGTTGCAGATCTGCTGTTGCTGCTGGTTCAAACGGTGGGAGTGTCAACTTTTTTAGCACAAAGTTCAAGTCCCATGCTGGTAATGGTTGTTTCCTAGGAGGTTTTACATTCTTGATCCCTCTGAGGAACTGCCTGAGTAGAGGATGCGAAAAGACAGGTGGAGCAAAGCTGTATTCTGCTGAAATAGCTGATGCATGTATCTTGATGGAGGAATAGGACAGGCCTGCATGTAGAAGCTCTGCCAAGTACTCCAGAATGTTAGCAATATCTATGTTTGACACATCTTTTCCTCTTTCAGTACTCCAAATGACAAACCTTTTCCATTTTCCTGCATAGTTCCTTCTTGTTGAAGGTCTGCGGGCCTCAAGGATAATGTCTTTAACCCTTTGGGAAAGGTCTGGGTTAGTTGCTGCTATGTGATGTTCCAGGCAGTCAGTTGCAAGGTTTTTAGGTTTGGATGCATGATGTTGTAGTTGTTCTGAGTTAACATCAAAGGCATCAGGGTATTGACCACAATCTCTCGAGACATGCTCCTCAGCAATGGGTACCAGTGTTGTCTTGGCCAGTTCGGAGCTATCAGGATTATCCTTGGACGTTCCTCTTTGATTTTCAGTAGTACCTTGTGCATCAAGGGAAGAGGTGGAAATGCATATGCTGTCAGGCCTTTCCAGCTGAAGGATAGAGAGTCCACCTTCCATGCAAGTGGGTGGAATGTCCTTGTGCAGAATTTTTTGAGCTTGTGATTGAGTGGGGAAGTGAATAGATCTATTTGTGGCATTCCCCATTTCTTTGTGATGGCCTTGAAGATGTCCGGTGTAGCATCCATTCGTGAGCATCCGAGGTGGTTCTGCTTAACATGTCTGCTAGGGTGTTCTCTTTTCCGCACAAATATTGCCTGTAACTGGATGTTGTAGCTGAGAGCCAGATTCCAAAGGTCCAAAGTCATTCTGCATAGGGGTATGAATGAGTGCCTCCCTGTTTGTTGATGTACCACATGACTGTGGTGTTGTCTGTCCTTATCATCAAATGGCCTTCTTTGAGGAATGGTCTGAATTTTTTGGATTGCCAGTTTTACTGCCAGCATTTCTTTTTGGTTTATGTGCAGGTGCAGCTGGTCTTGAGTCCACAATCCTTGTATGCATTTGTCCAGCATGTGCGCCCCCCATCCTAGGTCTGAGGCGTCCGTTGTGATGGTTTGGCTTGCTCGAAAATTGTGGAAGGGTAAGCCTGGGTTTGACTGGCATGCTTGAGCCCACCATAGGAACTCCTGTTTTAGGCATGGGATTAGTGGGATTTCTGTTTCTAAGCTGTGCCTGTGCTGAGACCATAAATTCTTTAGGTACCACTGTAGCTTTCTCATATGCAGTCTGGCATGTGGGACCAAGATTATGCATGATGCCATGTAGCCCAAGGCCTGCAGAACTTTTCTTGCTGTTAGTTTGTTCTGCTTTGTTAATGCCAAGAAGTAAAGAGGGAGCTCTTTTTGTTTTTCTGCTGTTAGGAATGCCATTTGTTTTACTGTGTCCAATTCCGCGCCCAAGAATGTTCTTGTTTGGGATGGTATCAACCTTGACTTTTGTAAATTGACTGTGTATCCCAGGGCTTGTAGCAAGTAAATGACCCTTTGTAAATCTGTTGTCAGCTTGCTTTTGTTGTCCGCTTGTAACAGGCAGTCGTCCAGGTATGGATAAATTTGGATTCCCTGTAGTCTGCAGTGAGCGATTACTGATGCCAGGCATTTTGTGAATACTCTGGGCGCAGTAGATAAGCCAAAGGGCAATGCTGAGAATTGATAATGCTCTGATCCTGCAAGAAATCTGAGGTATCTTCTGCAATTTGGTCAATGGGGACTGCAGGTATGCCTCCTTGAGATCTAGAGTTACCAGCCAACACTCCTTGCCCAGCATGGAAGAAATTGCTGTAGGGTCCGTGATTTTGAATTTTGGGACAATGATGTATGTGTTTAAGACGACAGGTCGAGAATAGGTCTCCAACTTTTCTTTTCTTGGTACTAGGAAGAGTCTGGAGTAGAATCCTTTGCCCTGTTCTGTTATTGGAACTCTTTGCACAGCTCTCATCTTTGTTAATTCTGCTATCTGCTGTAGAGCTTCTATTTTTTGATTTGGAGGTAGGTTTGGCATTCCTCTTTTTACTGGTAAGGTGTGGAAGTGGAACCGGTAGCCTTGGTCTATGGTTTGCAAAATCCACTTGTCTTTTGTGATATTGTGCCAATTTTTCGAAAATAAGGCTAACTTTCCGCCTAATGGTGCTGCTATTTGCTCCCTGGTAGGCGGTGTCAGAGCCAAGTCACTGTGATTGTCCTGTTGCAGTGGCGGTGGTTGTGTCTGTGCCTCGGTTATTGCCTTGCCACTGTCGTCCTCTGTAGGCACCTCCTCTGGATTGATTTCTGCCTCTAGAGCATCTATCCCTGCCCCTTTGGGATCTTGTGGAGTCAGGAAAGGACCAATTTTTGGCAGGCCAGTTCCTGCTAAACCTTGGGGGCTGAACCTGTAAGAAATCTTTAACTATTTGTACAGATTTTGCCTTTTCTTCCATTTTCTTCATTACTTGCTGGGCAGGTGTACCAAATAGACTGGCCTTATCCATAGGAGCATCTAATAGCTTTGCTTTAACATGATCCGTAAGACCTGTTCTTTCAACCATGCATGCCTTCTTATCACTGTGCCAGTCATGGCTGATCTAAATGAAGCCTCCAGTGCATCATAGCCACATTTTAAGGAATGGTTACTAACCTGTTGGATGTTATTCACCATTTCTAATACATATTTCTTATCTAATGATTCATCAGAGGACAGTTTTTTAGTTAACTGATCAAGCATAAACTCTTGGTATTGGATCATATGAAACTGACAGTTTAAAGCTCTAGCTGAGAGAGTAGCAGAGGTGTAAACCTTTTCCCCATCTCTCTAAGGACCTGGATTCCCTTTCAGAAGGAATAGGGTTTTTTGCTGTGGTCGAGGCTACTGCCTTAGGCCCCTGGGATATAGTTTCGGGGTCTGCAAGTGGGGCCTTGTATAGGTGATGATGAGTGTCTGGCACCCTGTAAAATCTATCTGGTTTGGCAGGGGCTGGGGGTAAAGAATCAGGAGCAGTGCAAACATCATTAAATGCATCATCCACAACAGGCAGTACAGGAGGTATAGCTAAGGGCCTATGTTGTGGTAAGTGCAGAAAGGTCCTAAGCCTTTTTCTTGAATCTGAGAAATCTTGTCCCTGCCATTGGAATTGTTCTCTCATGGCATGTAAGGTTTCCCCAAAGGAAAATTCCTCTGGTGGAGAGGCAGCTGGAATGGATTCCTCAGCATCGGAATCTTCATAGGTAGAAAAAGGAGCCTCTGGCTGGTCTGTAATGTCTGAGCCATCCGCAGAATCATCAGAGGACACTGGCTCGGGGCTCTGCTCTAGGTCTCTTTCAGGGGCTGAGAGGCCCTGTCTGGGTGAGATTGGGATCCCTAATTAAGGATATTAAATCTTCTGCCAGAGTAAGCATTTGTGAACTTGAAGTGGGCCTGTTAGAGGGGCTTAACAGGCACTGATTTAGCAGATTTGGCTGCTTTAGCCCTGGCAAAGGCCTTAATAGACATGGCTGCAGGAGGCCTAGCAGCATCACGTGTTGGGGTAGAGACATCCAAGGGATGGTGTCTGATAAATCACTAGGAACCACAGTTGTAGGCAAAATTTCTGAGGCCGATTCAACTAAGGTAGCAGGAGCCTCAGTAGTAGTCATGGATTCGCTGAAGATTGACCAGTTTTCGGTTTCGCCGAAACCGAGACACTCGCTTGCTTAACCGCGGTTTCGCCGAAACCGCGGACCGTGAGTGTCGGTCTTTTTCGCGCTTTTTAACAATTTGGGTAGTCGGAGGATCCGACGCATAATGTACGCAAAATCTGAGCCGAAAAACTGTTCAGCAAACTCCGACCGGCTTAAGCCGCTCGGTTGAAGGAAGCACAGGCTGAACAGGCTGCTACGTCGTGGTCTGGGCCTAAGCAAGGCAGACAGTAAGAGTGGAAATCTTTATGAGGTATTTGTTTCCCACAAGTTAAACAGTTATTGACTTTTTCTGACATCGGCTGAGGCAAGAAAGAGTCCCCAACGGGGTACTTAGCTTTTTAGAAGTCTTCGAAGTAGTATTCGGTAGTAGTAATCTCTGGATCTGACCGACCGGCACTTGCGAACAGCTTCTGCTTCGGGCGCCACGCTGCAAGAAAGACTGAAGAAAATGGTGTCGGCTGATGCCTTTATACCCGAAGACCAGCAGAGATGACGTCGGGTGAAGTGCGACATCAACCGGCCGACCCAGACTTTGAACTGCCGACCGAAGGGCTGCCTGATGACAGGACAACCCATTTGTTATGACTGCAGATGCATCCATGAAGGACATCTCCAGGTAGCAGCTTCTAGGATGTCCCTTGTAGGAACACCCCTGAGAAAGGCTGTAGAGGTAGATGCAGCCCTGGTTGAATGGGGCCTAATGCCTGGTGAGATAGGTTTTCCATGGTGCTTATAGCAGAAATGAATGCAGTGGCCTATCCATTTTGAAATGGTTTGCTTTGAAATAGCTTTCCCCTCTGTCCCTGCAGCAAATGCCACCAGCAGTTGTTCAGATTTCCTTTGAGGTTTAGTCCTGTCCAAGTAGAATCTAAGTTGTCTGTGCACATCTAAGGAGTGCAGAAACCATTCCCCTTTGTTGTGTGGGATAGGAAAGAAAGTAGGCAAATGAATGTACTGATTAAGAGCCACACTGGATACCACCTTGAGCATGAAGGAGGGACTGGTTCTGAGGGACACCCTGTCCGCATGAAAAATGATGAAAAGCTCCACTGCCATAAGGGCCTGTAACTCAGATACCCTTCTTGCAGAAGTGATTGCTAAAAGGAAAGCTGTTTTTCAGGAAAGGAATTTTAAATATTCAGTAGCAGCTGGCTCAAAAGGAGGAAGAGTGAGTTTCTACAAGACAAAGTTAAAATCCCAGGCTGGAGTTGGAGCTCTCCTCGGTGGCCTTATATTTTTGGCCCCTCTGAGGAACTGCTTGAGCAGTGGGTGAGAGAAGAGGGGAGGCTCTGTGCTATAAATGAGCTGAAATGGCTGAGGCATGAATTTTGATGGAGGAAAAGGACAAGCCCTTATGAAGCATCTCAGTTAAATATTGTAGAATCTGAGGTAAATTGGGCACTGCTGCGCTCATCCCTTGAGATTGGCTCCAGGTACAAAATCTTTTCCATTTTTCCTGATTTTGTTTAGCCTTTAAAAAATTTT